>NC_050571.1:29125461-29257961 GCF_013265735.2 Oncorhynchus mykiss | reverse complement strand
CGTGAGACAAGACCTGCAAGACGTGTGAGAGACAAACTGGTCTGGGAGAAGTGGGTGGAGCCATAAGAGAGATCTGGGAGAAGTGGGTGGAGCGCCTGCCATTCCTCTACAACCCTGAGCCTGAAGTAACAGTGGATGAGCAACTGGTTCCATTCAGAGTTAAATTTTTATTGTCATATCTGTAATGTAAGTGATTTTCACTGTTCATTTTATTATGTATTGCTGTAATATCATTGATTTATGTGATTGTTTTCTGTGACACTGACACTAATTACTGATAGTAAATCTCTTTTGTCAAAAGGTTGCTGTCCTTTCCGGAAGTATATGCCCAGCAAGCCAGCAAAGTATGGCATCAAGATATGGGTGGCCTGTGACGCACAATCCAGCTACGATTGGAAGATGTAAGTCTACACAGGGAAGCCGACCAGTGGAGGCCCGGAGAAGAACCAGGGGATGCGGGTTGTGTTTGATGTGACAGAAGGGGACACAATGTCACGTGGTTTAGTGATGGTTTAGTGAAAGCGGGTCATTTTTGACCCTTAGGACAATGGGAGTATACAGACTAAACAAGGGTTAACCCGAGTGATGCTAGAGATGCAGTCATCTCACTTCATATCCTACTTATCCATTTTTAATGGGGATTAATATTTCATGGAGCTGTCAAGTTTTCCCCTCACTTAGTTCAGCAAAGAAGTGATATAACCAATACAAGACAGTAGATTATTGCAAATATTTCTTCCTGTTTTCCTTTCCCAGGGTAGACTCACGTTGTGTTTCACAGGAAAAAATGTACACCTGCCAGTCAAGTCAGTGCACAAAATTGATGTAATTGTGAACAACCTTCTGTTGTTTTTCCACCTTTGCATTTTTTATAGAATGTGAGGTACTGAGAATTCATAGCGGTACTGCTTCCAAGAAATATCGATACAAACCTAAAAAGACGATTTTACTCCATCGACTGCAGTGTTCACCTCCTATGTGGATAGCTCTCTCTCTCTCTCTCTCTCTCTCTCTCTCTCTCTCTCTCTCTCTCTCTCTCTCTCTCTCTCTCTCTCTCTCTCTCTCTCTCTCTCTCTCTCTCTCTCTCTCTCTCTCTCTCTCTCTCTCTCTCTCTCTCTCTCTCTCTCTCTCTCTCTCTCTCTCTCTCTCTCTCTCTCTCTCTCTCTCTCTCTCTCTCTCTCTCTCTCTCTCTCTCTCTCTCTCTCTCTCTCTCTCTCTCTCTCTCTCTCTCTCTCTCTCTCTCTCTCTCTCTCTCTCTCTCTCTCTCTCTCTCTCTCTCTCTCTCTCTCTCTCTCTCTCTCTCTCTCTCTCTCTCTCTCTCTCTCTCTCTCTCTCTCTCTCTCTCTCTCTCTCTCTCTCTCTCTCTCTCTCTCTCTCTCTCTCTCTCTCTCTCTCTCTCTCTCTCTCTCTCTCTCTCTCTCTCTCTCTCTCTCTCTCTCTCTCTCTCTCTCTCTCTCTCTCTCTCTCTCTCTCTCTCTCTCTCTCTCTCTCTCTCTCTCTCTCTCTCTCTCTCTCTCTCTCTCTCTCTCTCTCTCTCTCTCTCTCTCTCTCTCTCTCTCTCTCTCTCTCTCTCTCTCTCTCTCTCTCTCTCTCTCTCTCTCTCTCTCTCTCTCTCTCTCTCTCTCTCTCTCTCTCTCTCTCTCTCTCTCTCTCTCTCTCTCTCTCTCTCTCTCTCTCTCTCTCTCTCTCTCTCTCTCTCTCTCTCTCTCTCTCTCTCTCTCTCTCTCTCTCTCTCTCTCTCTCTCTCTCTCTCTCTCTCTCTCTCTCTCTCTCTCTCTCTCTCTCTCTCTCTCTCTCTCTCTCTCTCTCTCTCTCTCTCTCTGAGCTGCCTGCTTGATTGGCATGGCCTTTCTTTTAGCCATGACTCTGAAGGCAATTACTCAGGCACAGTCAATGCTCACAGTTGCACAGTTTATATTGTGGGACCATAGGGCTATTGCGGCGCACATGCATGTACACACACACTGTATTGTGAATGGTCATTCTGGGGATTATATTCCTAACATTGATTGTTGTGTTCATAGTGATTGAGATGAACATTGTCTGGATAAATGTTTTAACGGGGTGCTAGAATATTTATAGGGACAGGTTGCAGGGATCCTCCTGCCTGGTGCTTTAGGGGTTGTCGTAGAGGTCCTCCTGCCTGGTGCTTTAGAGGTTGTTGTAGAGGTCCTCCTGCCTGGTGCTTTAGAGGTTGTTGTAGAGGTCCTCCTGCCTGGTGCTTTAGGGGTTGTTGTAGAGGTCCTCCTGTCTGATGCTTTAGAGGTTGTTGTAGAGGTCCTCCTGCCTGGTGCTTTAGAGGTTGTTGTTGAGGTCCTCCTGCCTGGTGCTTTAGAGGTTGTTGTAGAGGTCCTCCTGCCTGGTGCTTTAGAGGTTGTTGTAGAGGTCCTCCTGCCTGGTGCTTTAGAGGTTGTTGTAGAGGTCCTCCTGCCTGGTGCTTCAGGGGTTGTTGTAGATTACCTCCTGCCTGGTGCTTTAGGGGTTGTTGTAGAGGTCCTCCTGCCTGGTGCTTTAAAGGTTGTTGTAGAGGTCCTCCTGCCTGGTGCTTTAGGGGTTGTTGTAGAGGTCCTCCTGCCTGGTGCTTTAAAGGTTGTTGTTGAGGTCCTCCTGCCTGGTGCTTTAGAGGTTGTTGTAGAGGTCCTCCTGCCTGGTGCTTTAGGGGTTGTTGTAGAGGTCCTCCTGCCTGGTGCTTTAGGGGTTGTTGTAGAGGTCCTCCTGCCTGGTGCTTTAGAGGTTGGCTCCTCCAGAGAGTAGACCCTGAAGTCTCAGCAACTTAAAAACAAATACATTGGAACAGGCTGAGAACAAAATGACAGCTAATGTTATATTGCCAACGTGTTCTGTGGCTCAAAACACTGGAGACAAACTCCTGAATGGGGGGGAGAAAGAGAGGGGAGGCCAGGGAGAGAGAAAGAGAGGGGAGGCCAGGGCGAGAGAAAGAGAGGGGAGGCCAGGGAGAGAGAAAGAGAGGGGAGGACAGGGAGAGAGAAAGAGAGGGGAGGACAGGGAGAGAGAAAGAGAGGGGAGGACAGGGAGAGAGAAAGAGAGGGGAGGACAGGGAGAGAGAAAGAGAGGGGAGGCCAGGGAGAGAGAAAGAGAGGGGAGGCCAGGGAGCGAGAAAGAGAGGGGAGGCCAGGGAGAGATAAAGAGTGTGGAGGCCAGGGAGAGAGAAAGAGAGGGGAGGCCAGGGAGAGAGAAAGAGAGGGGAGGCCAAGAGAGAGAAAGAGAGGGGAGGCCAGGGAGAGAGAAAGAGAGGGGAGGCCAGGGAGAGAGAAAGAGAGGGGATGCCAAGAGAGAGAAAGAGAGGGGAGGCCAGGGAGAGAGAAAGAGAGGGGAGGCCAAGAGAGAGAAAGAGAGGGGAGGCCAGGGAGAGAGAAAGAGAGGGGAGGCCAGGGAGAGAGAAAGAGAGGGGAGGCCAGGGAGAGAGAAAGAGAGGGGAGGACAGGGAGAGAGAAAGAGAGGGGAGGCCAGGGAGAGAGAAAGAGAGGGGAGGCCAGGGAGCGAGAAAGAGAGGGGAGGCCAGGGAGAGATAAAGAGTGTGGAGGCCAGGGAGAGAGAAAGAGAGGGGAGGCCAGGGAGAGAGAAAGAGAGGGGAGGCCAAGAGAGAGAAAGAGAGGGGAGGCCAGGGAGAGAGAAAGAGAGGGGAGGCCAGGGAGAGAGAAAGAGAGGGGAGGCCAAGAGAGAGAAAGAGAGGGGAGGCCAGGGAGAGAGAAAGAGAGGGGAGGCCAAGAGAGAGAAAGAGAGGGGAGGCCAGGGAGAGAGAAAGAGAGGGGAGGCCAGGGAGAGAGAAAGAGAGGGGAGGCCAGGGAGAGAGAAAGAGAGGGGAGGCCAGGGAGAGAGAAAGAGAGGGGAGGCCAGGGAGAGGGAAAGAGAGGGGAGGCCAGGGAGAGAGAAAGAGAGGGGAGGCCAGGGAGAGAGAAAGAGGGGGGAGGCCAGGAGAGAGAAAGAGAGGGGAGGCCAGGAGAGAGAAAGGTTGAATAAGGAAAAAGAAAGACAAACACTGTGCAACTTCACAACGAAATGGAAAGATGAGTGACATGTGACTGGTTATTGTGTAAAACCAGCCATGGAGTAGAGTGCTAAGTCCTGTTCGCAGTATTAACAAAAAGACAGACAGTCAACAAGATGGACGTAGTCATTCCCTGTGGTGCGGTTTTGCTCTGATGTTTATACATAAAACACAAGTCTTCCGTGCAGAACTGGTGAACTGATGAAACGCACCACTGTAAAAACTCAATTATATTTAAAGGACCAGCCATTCCATTCTGCCCAATGTACACAACTTTAAAGTGAGGTAATAGCCTGGGTCTAGCCTGGGCATCCTCCCTCCATCTCGCTGCCTCTCCCAATCTCTTTATCTCCTCATCCTCTGTTTCTCTCTCTCTCTCTCTCTCCTTGCATCCTCCTCTCCTCGGTGAGCCCCATCATGGCACTGGGTGAAACAGTCTCATCGGAGAAGATGACAAAGAGAAAGAGAGTCTCACACTCCTGTTACTAACACATCACAGTAGCCTGATAAGACACACCGCACATCCAACCTCAGCGATAACACACACCACCAATGTTAAAACACATCACTGCAGCTCTTCCCTCCCTCTCAGGACCACGGCACACTGCAGCTGGATGTCACTGCAGGGACACCTTTCTTTGCACTCTGAATAGAAACTAGGTGAGTAAACAAAACGTCTCCCCAAGACGGGCTCTTG
Organism: Oncorhynchus mykiss; assembly: GCF_013265735.2. NCBI lineage: Eukaryota > Metazoa > Chordata > Actinopteri > Salmoniformes > Salmonidae > Oncorhynchus > Oncorhynchus mykiss. The sequence goes on along the minus strand of NC_050571.1, from coordinate 29,253,255 downwards.
ATCAATGTGATCACAAGGGAAGGAATTTGGTGGGGAAAGAAGTGGAACGCACTGGAGATCTTTCTCCTTCAGGTGGTAAGAACCAGTTTGAGAATAAGATTGTCCGAAAAATAACTATTTCAGTGAGCAAGTAAGTTAGGTCTGGCACCCTCTTTCATGCTATATGGTCTTCAGTCAAAAGATGTGCTGTAAAATATATGTTTGCTCACTCATCACTTGATTATGGATGAAATTACATGGATAGGTTCATGTTGGGGGGGAGTGCTAAGAATTACGCAAGTGCTTGTGTATTCAGAGAGATTGTGCATTCAGAGAGGTTGTTTATTCAGAGAGGTTGTGTCTTCAGAGAGATTGTGTATTCAGAGAGATTGTGTATTCAGAGAGGTTGTGTATTCAGAGAGATTGTGTATTCAGAGAGATTGTGTCTTCAGAGAGGTTGTGTATTCAGAGAGGTTGTGTATTCAGAGAGGTTGTGTCTTCAGAGAGATTGTGTATTCAGAGAGATTGTGTATTCAGAGAGGTTGTGTATTCAGAGAGATTGTGTATTCAGAGAGATTGTGTCTTCAGAGAGGTTGTGTATTCAGAGAGACTGTGTCTTCAGAGAGATTGTGTCTTCAGAGAGGTTGTGTATTCAGAGAGATTGTGCCTTCAGAGAGATTGTGTATTCAGAGAGATTGTGTCTTCAGAGAGGTTGTGTCTTCAGAGAGGTTGTGTATTCAGAGAGATTGTGTATTCAGAGAGATTGTGTCTTCAGAGAGGTTGTGTATTCAGAGAGATTGTGCCTTCAGAGAGATTGTGTATTCAGAGAGATTGTGTATTCAGAGAGATTGAGTCTTCAGAGAGGTTGTGTATTCAGAGAGATTGTGTATTCAGAGAGATTGTGTCTTCAGAGAGGTTGTGTATTCAGAGAGATTGTGTATTCAGAGAGATTGTGTATTCAGAGAGATTGTGTATTCAGAGAGATTGTGTCTTCAGAGAGGTTGTGTATTCAGAGAGGTTGTGTATTCAGAGAGATTGTGTATTCAGAGAGATTGTGCCTTCAGAGAGATTGTGTATTCAGAGAGATTGTGTATTCAGAGAGGTTGTGTATTCAGAGAGATTGTGTATTCAGAGAGGGTGTGTATTCAGAGAGATTGCGTCTTCAGAGAGGTTGTGTTTTCAGAGAGGTTGTGTATTCAGACAGCAGTGCTGTGAGTGAGTTCACTAGAGGACAACTTTTACAACAGCCCACGAGAGGACTGTAGCTCTGCCTCACTGCTACGGATGAAACACCCATCACTTACACAGAGTGCAGAGAGGAAGGACTAGCTGCTTGCTGCTAGCAATTACGTCTAATACACAGCCCAGGCTAAAATCTTATTTTCCTATCAAATATGCTGAATAATAGCATTCAATTCTAACACTACTTTAGTTTCCTTCCCTACTCAACTCTCGGGAGAATTAGGCCACGTTGAGTTAATGAATTGCGTAATGTCCCAATGAAAATGAAAATTCCTCAAAGCCAGCCCCCCTTTGGTAAATCAGGTGACCCTTGGTCTGTTGCTTGGTGGATATTGAGCAGCAACAAAAGCAACTTGACCTTTCAGCAACAATGTCCAGGTGGGCACTCTAATCTCCCCTTCTAAAGTCATAGTGTACAAGTTCCCGTGACGCTGCCCTTTGCACGGTCCATCACTAAGCCAACAATGACATCATTATCATCCTCTTCCTCCTTGGCAAGGGGTTGTATAATCAGGGTAAAGTCATTGGACATTATGGCTAGTGGAATTTAATTGGTTGACTCACTGGGCGGAAATCCTAAAAGGGTTCCAGCAGCCAAAGAGTGAGCGCACATCCCCAGCGAGCGCAGGCCAGGAGAGTAGGATTACACATCCTCATAATCCAGACTAAGAGGACAATCCACTCTATAAATGGATAATCCCTGGCTAATAATCCAGGAGAATGGCTCTGACTGGCCTAATTCTCTCTGGGCATCGTACATTATGAACAACTGTATAATGAGTGTGGTTGTGTGCGCAGTATCTTCATTTCGGACATATTGGGGAGGCTCACGTGTCCCAGGCCCAAAAGCATGTGAGGAAACATTTCTTAACCATCCACTATTAAATAAATGAATACAGGCTGCTGAGACCACGACTACCTTGACAACGTGGGATACTTTCTAGCGTTTCACTGAAATATCTGTACCCTACAGCAAACCAACTGCATTGATCTGTATAGATGGTCGAGGGCAAGACCCTAAAACATCAAACCCACTCATTAACTTGTTTCCGGGGAAAAGGTTGATGAAATCAAACCAAGATATTAAGAACTTTGGTTCAGTTAGAAGAAACGTCTTCGTCGTTCATACTGTCATTCTTGAAAAGCACTGAATTAAGACTCGCTGTAAGAACCTCTATCATATCGCTAACCAAAGCAATATCACATTTTCGCTGGCATCTATTTGACTGCCATGTCAATTTAACTTCAACTTGGTTTTGTAGGGCTAGCCTTTACCACTCTCTCTACCCCTCCTTCTACCAAAACCAGCCATAATTCCAAGAGGAAGACAAAACACTTACTGAATTCCCTCCCTCTCCTCAATTGATCTATACATTTTATTTCATCACCGCAACGATGAATCATCCTTCTTTATTTAGCATACTGACAAAGCCTATCCACCACTTGTTCCAGAGGATCCCTTCCCCCATCGATTGAAGAGGACCAGTTGTATTTCCCTCTCATTCATTTGCTGGTACGCAATGGGTGTTTGCATTAATTTACTTTACTGGTCAAATAAGGGTTTGCTGTAGCTCAAATTCTCCCCTTTTTCTCACCCTCTCTGTCGTCCTCCTCTACTCATTCTCCTTCCCTTTGTCCCTTCCTCGCCCTCTCCTCCCTCTCCTCCCTCCCTCCCTCTCCTCCCTCCCCACTCCTTCGTTCTGGGTACAAGAGGGAATCCCGACTGTTGCCTCACTGCAGTGGAGGAGGGCTGCCATTACGTAACAGCCACTGAGGCAGACATAGAGAGAGATGCACTCACTCTGCTGCAATCAACCAGGCAGTAACAGGAAACCAGGTAGATGGGGGGAGGGGGAGGGGGCACATCCAATATTCACGAGGTCTCTGCAGCATCAAAAAATGCACTCTTCTCTGTTCCCCCTGTTTGGACAGCTGTGCCCGGCCCAGCCACGCGTGGCCCACGCAGCAGACACAGAGGAGAAACAGTTAACCGCCCATCCCCACCACCCCCTAGCCCCAAACACACCTCCCACCAGCATCTCATTCGAGGAGCGTTATACACAGAAACACAGACCCTGTGGAGACAGAACTGAGAAATGGAATACCTGTCTCACTGTCTGGTCTGCCAGATATCAGGTCTAGATGTACGGTAATGGACATGGATAAGGAGTTAGACAGGATCCCCGTACGACTCAAAATCCATTGGTGACCTGCGGTTGTAGCCCATGGTATTGCCTTGTACAATTACCATACATTAACAATGGAGGTAAAAAAAAGGAAGCTAAATGGAGGGAATGACAAGATGGCTCTTTGGAAGCAAACTGAGCTGTAAAAATAGCAGCTGAAAGATTGACCGCTCAAATTCAACGGCTGCTCTAAGAACGACATGAACGGTGGAAAGAGAGAAAGATAGTCAATAAAAAGACTAGCACAAAAGAAAACCGAGAAGGAATCAAATCCCCCTGAAGAGGAATTCTGCACTTGATCGATGGCTGGCTGTTTGCAATAATTGAACTATTCTTTAAGGGAACATGGGGTGATTGGTTGTGTCTGCAGGTTGACCTGATGGAGGTGTCCTTGGTTCGGGGACTGCTTTACGCCTGCCAGGCCTGACTGCGGCAGAGATATCACTCCATTCATCACATCCCATTCACAAGACCCTCCCTTATACACCCAGCTGGCAACTCCCTCAGGCACCTACAGTCTCCGTCTGTCTCTCTTCTCTGTCTTTATCTTCCTCTATCGGTCTATCCATCTCTGTGACGCTCTGCCTCTAGCTTTAGCTTTCTCTTTATCTCTCTCTTTTCTCTCTAGCTTTATCTCTTTATCTCTCTCTAGCTTTCTCTCTCTCTCTTTATCCCTCTCTTTTCTCTCTAGCTTTATCTCTCTTGTTATCCTTTTCTCTCTAGCTTTATCTCTCTCTTTATCCCTTTCTTCCTAGCTTAATATCTCTATTTTCCCCTCTGGTTTTATCTCTCACTTTGTCCTCTTCCATACTGTATATTAGATCCCTCTGTCTAATTGCTCTCCTGGATGCGTACACAGAGCGCTTTGGTCTAGTGATAACAGCTTCAGCACCATTAACCCCTACCCACCCTCTCTGGTCCTTTGGTGTTGATCCACCTTGTAAATGGACTGGTGGTTAGGCTCAATAATGCACATGTATGCTTGAGTATTCCTTGGTCAAATCCCCATTAAAAGCCTTAGCCTCAGAGGACAAATGAAACGGCTGTCAATATCTATCAGCAGTCTAAGTGGTGGTCACTGAGGACCCGAGGAATGCTTTTCTCCTCCATACCTGCTCGAGGCAACACATTAGTACTCCCCAATGCCCCCTACATGTTATTGGAAATGTAATTGCCAGTGTTGTCATCAGGATTATCATCATGATCATGCCCAGTGTCATCACAACCATTGTCATCAGCACCACTCATGTTGTCCTTCTCCTCCTCTCTTAGTTTCTGTCTTTTTCCACCTACAAAATCCACCTCGTTTTACCACAACATGATTAGAGAGTCAGATAAGATATTTGATTGTCCTAGTTGAGGAAATAGCAGAGGATGAAAGACAGTATGCTATAACAACATAGGAGTCTGTGATACACACTGACCTATAAGAGAGATAGTCAGAATGACAGAGAGATAAGTCAGAATAACAGCATAATAGACGTTCTTCCGGCGCCGACAGAGATGGCCGTCTCGCTTCGCGTTCCTAGGAAACTATGCAGTTTTTTGTTTTTTTACGTGTTATTTCTTACATTGGTACCCCAGGTCATCTTAGGTTTCATTACATACAGTCGAGAAGAACTACTGAATATAAGAGCAGCGTCAACTCACCATCAGTACGACCAAGAATATGACTTTCGCGAAGCGGATCCTGTGTTCTGCCTTTCACCCAGGACAAGGGAATGGATCCCAGCCGGCGACCCAAAAAAACGACTTCGTAAAAGGGGGAAACGAAGCGGTCTTCTGGTGCACCACTCCCTAGCATTCTTCTCGCCAATGTCCAGTCTCTTGACAACAAGGTTGATGAAATCCGAGCAAGGGTAGCATTCCAGAGGGACATCAGAGACTGTAACGTTCTTTGCTTCACGGAAACATGGCTCACTGGAGAGACGCTATCGGAGTCGGTGCAGCCAGCTGGTTTCTCCACGCATCGCGCCGACAGGAACAAACATCTTTCTGGTAAGAAGAGGGGCGGGGGCGTATGCTTCATGGTTAACGAGACGTGGTGGGGCCACAACAACATACAGGAACTCAAGTCCTTCTGTTCACCTGATTTAGAATTCCTCACAATCAAATGTCGACCGCATTATCTACCAAGGGAATTCTCTTCGATTATAATCACAGCTGTATATATTCCCCTCCAAGCAGACACATCGATGGCTCTGAACAAACTTTATTTGACTCTTTGCAAACTGGAATCCATATATCCTGAGGCTGCATTCATTGTAGCTGGGGATTTTAACAAGGCTAATCTGAAAACAAGACTCCCTAAATTGTATCAGCATATCGATTGCGCAACCAGGGCTGGAAAAACCTTGGATCATTGCTATTCTAACTTCCGCGACGCATATAAGGCCCTGCCCCGCTCTCCTTTCGGAAAAGCTGACCACGACTCAATTTTGTTGATCCCTGCCTACAGACAGAAACTAAAACAAGAAGCTCCCGCGCTGAGTGAGGTCTGTTCAACGCTGGTCCGACCAATCTGATTCCACACTCCAAGACTGCTTCCATCACGTGGACTGGGATATGTTTGGTATTGCGTCAGACAACAACATTGACGAATACGCTGATTCGGTGAGCGAGTTCATTAGAACGTGCGTTGAAGATGTCGTTCCCATAGCAACGATTAAAACATTCCCAAACCAGAAACCGTGGATTGATGGCAGCATTCGCGTGAAACTGAAAGCGCGAACTACTGCTTTTAATCAGGGCAAGGTGACCGGAAACATGACCGAATACAAACAGTGTAGCTATTCCCTTCGCAAGGCAATCAAACAAGCTAAGCGTCAGTATAGAGACAAAGTAGAATCTCAATTCAACGGCTCAGACACAAGAGGTATGTGGAAGGGTCTACAGTCAATCACAGATTACAAAAAGAAAACCAGCCCCGTCACGGACCAGGATGTCTTGCTCCCAGGCAGACTAAATAACTTTTTTGCCCGCTTTGAGGACAATACAGTGCCACTGACACGGCCCAAACCAAAACATGCGGACTCTCCTTCACTGCAGGAAAACATTTAAACGTGTCAACCCTCGCAAGGCTGCAGGCCCAGACGGCATCCCCAGCCGCGCCCTCAGAGCATGCGCAGACCAGCTGGCTGGTGTGTTTACGGACATATTCAAGCAACAACATCTCCACCCTGCTGATCCTCAACACTGGGGCCCCACAAGGGTGCGTTCTGAGCCCTCTCCTGTACTCCCTGTTCACCCACGACTGCGTGGCCACGCACGCCTCCAACTCAATCATCAAGTTTGCGGACGACACAACAGTGGTAGGCTTGATTACCAACAACGACGAGACGGCCTACAGGGAGGAGGTGAGGGCCCTCGGAGTGTGGTGTCAGGAAAATAACCTCACACTCAACGTCAACAAAACTAAGGAGATGATTGTGGACTTCAGGAAACAGCAGAGGGAACACCCCCCTATCCACATCGATGGAACAGTAGTGGAGAGGGTAGTAAGTTTTAAGTTCCTCGGCGTACACATCACAGACAAACTGAATTGGTCCACCCACACAGACAGCATTGTGAAGAAGGCGCAGCAGCGCCTCTTCAACCTCAGGAGGCTGAAGAAATTTGGCTTGTCACCAAAAGCACTCACAAACTTCTACAGATGCACAATCGAGAGCATCCTGTCGGGCTGTATCACCGCCTGGTACGGCAACTACTCCGCCCACAACCGTAAGGCTCTCCAGAGGGTAGTGAGGTCTGCACAACGCATCACCGGGGGCAAACTACCTGCCCTCCAGGACACCTACACCACCCGATGTCACAGGAAGGCCATAAAGATCATCAAGGACAACAACCACCCGAGCCACTGCCTGTTCACCCCGCTATCATCCAGAAGGCGAAGTCAGTACAGGTGCATCAAAGCTGGGACCGAGAGACGGAAAAACAGCTTCTATCTCAAGGCCATCAGACTGTTAAACAGCCACCACTAACATTGAGTGGCTGCTGCCAACACACTGACTCAACTCCAGCCACTTTAATAATGGGAATTGATGGGAAATGATGTAAAATATATCACTAGCCACTTTAAACAATGCTACCTAATATAATGTTTACATACCCTACATTATTCATCTCAGATGTATACGTATATACTGTACTCTATCTAATCTACTGCATCTTTATGTAATACATGTATCACTAGCCACTTTAACTATGCCACTTTGTTTACATACTCATCTCATATGTATATATTGTACTCAATACCATCTACTGTATCTTGCCTATGCCGCTCTGTACCATCACTCATTCACATTTCTTTATGTACATATTCTTTATCCCCTTACACTTTGTCTATAAGGTAGTAGTTTTGGAATTGTTAGCTAGATTACTTGTTGGTTATTACTGCATTGTCGGAACTAGAAGCACAAGCATTTTGCTACACTCGCATTAACATCTGCTAACCATGTGTATGTGACAAATAACATTTGATTTGATTTGATTTAGATAAGTCATAATAACAGAGGGATAAGTCATAATAACAGAGGGATAAGTCATAATAACAGATAGGTAAGTCATGATAGCAGAGATAAGTCACAAGATCAGTGAGATAAGTCACAATATCAGTGGGATAAGTCATAATAGCATAGATAAGTCATAATATCAGTGAGATAAGTCATAATAGCATAGATACGTCGTAATAGCAGAGAGGTAAGGCATAATAGCAGAGAGATAAGTCCGAATAATAGAGAGATAAGTCCTAATAACAGAGAGATAAGTCATAATAACAGTATAATAGACAGAGATAATAAATACAGTTACAGCAGGCTGGTGGTAGCAGTGGGAGATGTGCGTGTGAATGGTCTGATCTAGCATTAGCATAATAAAGATCTATGTTTACATTGGAGGCAGAGAGTTTATACAGGTTTCACTAAGAGGCATTAGTGCCTGCCAACCATCTCTGAGTGAGCTGGCAACAATAGCAGTTTATAAGGCAAACACTGCAATCCACCTCCTCCGAGGGAATAAACAAACACACAGACACAATAGCCCTTCAATCTAACAAATACCAACAAAGGCAGTACCTTCATAGCGCATACCCATATCGGAGAGATGACATAACCAATTTCTTCTCAGAGTAGACATCATTATTTTTTTACAGCAGTGCCCTACTTTCCCAAAACTTCTGATTTTCCCAAAAGTGTTTTGCAAAAGACTTAATGAAGGCTTACAAGCAAGCGAGGAGCTGTCAATGTTAGGCAGGGAGAAGAGTTAGGCAGGGAGAAGAGTTAGGCAGAGAGCAGAGTTAGGCAGAGAGCAGAGTTAGGCAGGGAGCAGAGTTAGGCAGAGAGCAGAGTTAGGCAGGGAGCAGAGTTAGGCAGTGAGCAGAGTTAGGCAGGGAGAAGTGTTAGGCAGTGAGCAGAGTTAGGCAGGGAGCAGTGTTAGGCAGTCAGCAGAGTTAGGCAGGGAGCAGAGTTAGGCAGAGAGCAGAGTTAGGCAGAGAACAGAGTTAGGCAGGGAGCAGAATTAGGCAGGGAGCAGAGTTAGGCAGGGAGTAGAGTTAGGCAGGGAGCAGAGTTAGGCAGGGAGTAGAGTTAGGCAGGGAGCAGAGTTAGGCAGGAAGTAGAGTTAGGCAGAGAGTAGAGTTAGGCAGTGAGCAGAGTTAGACAGGGAGAAGAGTTAGGCAGTGAGCAGAGTTAGGCAGGGAGCAGTGTTAGGCAGGGAGTAGAGTTAGGCAGGGAGCAGAGTTAGGCAGGGAGCAGAGTTAGGCAGGGAGCAGAGTTAGGCAGGGAGTAGAGTTAGGCAGGGAGTAGAGTTAGGCAGGGAGCAGAGTTAGGCAGAGAGTAGAGTTAGGCAGGGAGCAGAGTTAGGCAGGGAGCAGAGTTAGGCAGAGAGCAGAGTTAGGCAGGGAGCAGAGTTAGGCAGGGAGCAGAGTTAGGCAGTGAGCAGAGTTAGGCAGGGAGAAGTGTTAGGCAGTGAGCAGAGTTAGGCAGGGAGCAGTGTTAGGCAGTCAGCAGAGTTAGGCAGGGAGCAGAGTTAGGCAGAGAGCAGAGTTAGGCAGAGAGCAGAGTTAGGCAGGGATCAGAATTAGGCAGGGAGTAGAGTTAGGCAGGGAGCAGAGTTAGGCAGGAAGTAGTGTTAGGCAGGGAGTAGAGTTAGGCAGGGAGCAGAGTTAGGCAGGGAGCAGAGTTAGGCAGGGAGCAGAGTTAGGCAGGGAGTAGAGTTAGGCAGGGAGCAGAGTTAGGCAGGAAGTAGAGTTAGGCAGAGAGTAGAGTTAGGCAGTGAGCAGAGTTAGACAGGGAGAAGAGTTAGGCAGTGAGCAGAGTTAGGCAGAGAGCAGTGTTAGGCAGGGAGTAGAGTTAGGCAGGGAGCAGAGTTAGGCAGGGAGCAGAGTTAGGCAGGGAGCAGAGTTAGGCAGGGAGTAGAGTTAGGCAGGGAGTAGAGTTAGGCAGGGAGCAGAGTTAGGCAGAGAGCAGAGTTTGGCAGGGAGCAGAGTTAGGCAGGGAGCAGAGTTAGGCAGAGAGCAGAGTTAGGCAGGGAGCAGAGTTAGGCAGGGAGCAGAGTTAGGCAGTGAGCAGAGTTAGGCAGGGAGAAGTGTTAGGCAGTGAGCAAAGTTAGGCAGGGAGCAGTGTTAGGCAGTCAGCAGAGTTAGGCAGGGAGCAGAGTTAGGCAGAGAGCAGAGTTAGGCAGAGAGCAGAGTTAGGCAGGGGGCAGAATTAGGCAGGGAGCAGAGTTAGGCAGGGAGTAGAGTTAGGCAGGGAGCAGAGTTAGGCAGGGAGTAGAGTTAGGCAGGGAGCAGAGTTAGGCAGAGAGCAGAGTTAGGCAGAGAGCAGAGTTAGGCAGGGGGCAGAATCAGGCAGGGAGCAGAGTTAGGCAGGGAGTAGAGTTAGGCAGGGAGCAGAGTTAGGCAGGGAGTAGAGTTAGGCAGGGAGCAGAGTTGGGCAGGAAGTAGAGTTAGGCAGAGAGCAGAGTTAGGCAGTGAGCAGAGTTAGGCAGGGAGAAGAGTTAGGCAGTGAGCAGAGTTAGGCAGGGAGCAGTGTTAGGCAGGGTGTAGAGTTAGGCAGGGAGCAGAGTTAGGCAGGGAGCAGAGTTAGGCAGGGAGCAGAGTTAGGCAGGGAGTAGAGTTAGGCAGGGAGTAGAGTTAGGCAGGGAGCAGAGTTAGGCAGAGAGCAGAGTTAGGCAGAGAGCAGAGTTAGGCAGGGAGCAGAGTTAGGGAGGGAGTAGAGTTAGGCAGGGAGAAGAGTTAGGCAGGGAGTAGAGTTATGCAGGGAGCAGAATTAGGCAGGGAGCAGAGTTAGGCAGGGAGCAGAATTAGGCAGAGAGCAGAGTTAGGCAGTGAGCAGAGTTAGGCAGAGAGCAGAGTTAGGCAGTGAGCAGAGTTAGGCAGGGAGCAGTGTTAGGCAGTGAGCAGAGTTAGGCAGGGAGTAGAAGCAAAATTCTTTGGTGTTTGTTTGCTGCAGCTCACACAACGTAAGGTAGCAACGGAGATTGACGGTTGTAAATAATAATTCATTTCAAAACACATTTTCTCTGGGAGCTGGAAATGGAAGTGGGAGTGATGGATCAGGCAGTACTCCGGTGTGGTAGAAGGGTGTTAACAGAGGGCAGGTTTGAGTAGCCAAGTCCTCCTGTAGGTGTCATGGCTTGACTGGTCCATCATCTATTATGGAGCCTGCTACGTCTTGGCTGGGAGAGAGTGGTGTGTGCGCGGGTGTAGCATGCTCGTGTTTACATTTAGTGTGTGTGTGTGTGTGTGTGTGTGTGTGTGTGTGTGTGTGTGTGTGTGTGTGTGTGTGTGTGTGTGCGTGTGCGTGCGTGCGTGCGTGCGTGCGTGCGTGCGTGCGTGCGTGCGTGCGTGCGTGCGTGCGTGCGTGCGTGCGTGCGTGCTGCGTGCGTGCGTGCGTGCGTGCGTGCGTGCGTGCGTGCGTGCGTGCGTGCGTGCGTGCGTGCGTGCGTGCGTGCGTGTGTGTGTGTGTGTCAGGGAGTGCATCTCCGTGGGTTACCGGGCTGGGGTGAAGTAGGAATCCCTGGGGCAACTCTCTCTGCAGCTGAGGCTCTAATAATCCATTTCACCACAGGAGATGAGGAAGAGAGAGAAGGCCTGGGGGCACTTAGTGGACAGATGGACTCATCTCCACCGTGACCTCAGGGAGATGGTATTGTAAATGAGGGCGTGTGGGTGGGAGTGACTGGGAGCTGGGTGGGTATGTGGGTATACAATATGGTTTAAGGGTATGTGGCCTTTGTGCTGCATGAGTGAAAGTCCGTTGAGTAACGTCTCTCTATCGAGAGCGAGAGCACGGGTCGAGATCTCCTCGACCAGGAGCACTAACGAAGGCAAGGAAGACGATCAGGAAGGAAAGAGAGGGGGAGGAGGAGGAGAGGAAGAGGTGGATGTGGCTGTCATGGGGTTTCTGGTTGCCATGGTTGCGTGGTGAGAGCATCGGTTGTGTGGCTGGAGTTGCTGGACCCGTGGGAGGGAGGCAGCTGGCTGTTAGACACACCACCAGATGGAACGGTGTTGGCTACAGTTTCCAGGAACACACGCAGGCCTTCTCCCCAGTCTGTACATGTGTCATATCAACCCTGTCAACACACACATCACACTAGAATGAATGGTCTGTAGGGATCTGCGGCTGGCAGCAGGCACACACACACACACAGTTAATTTCCTGTTCTCTCACACACACACACACACACACACACAAAAAAATAATAATAATAATTGAGGGGATGGGTTTCCTAACAGCATGCAGACCTCAGAGGCCCAAACTGTAATCAGTACTGGAAGTTAAAGCTGGATGGGGGATCAGTAGGGCTGAGGAGGGTAACGGGTTGGTACCCTTCCTGGTCCGTGAACCTCCATGTAGTGCAGGTGCAGAGAGATTCTAAGTATGTCAATGTGTCAAAGTTTTCTGCTTGTTTAAAATCACAACCAGGTCTACTTTCACAGTTTCACGGCTTCACACGAACATTTGTTTCATCCCTTGAGCCAAAAACCTTAGACAGCCGGCAAACAGCTCAGCATGAACAGCTATTGAAAATCCTTAACGCTATTCTTGAGTGTTACTATATATAACTGTGCCATAATCTTTGTAGATATGTGGATCAAACACGCAAAAAATTGCACACAATTAATCTGGGAGATGCTCGAGTTGGGCTTTGATGTTTGACGGTAATAACAGCAGAGTTGCTGCGGTTGTCTTAGCGGTCTCTGAGCTGGTGTTTAGAGTTAAGACAAGAAGAAGCAGAGACAGGCAGACAGCCAGCTACAAAGCAATAACCCAGGATCACACAGTGACCTGTGACCTCAGTCTTCCCCAGATAAGTCTAAACATCGCTGAGCTGCATGAGACAGGAGACAGAGACGTACAGTATTTCTCTTAATATTGTAAACCTGAAGCAGTAATTGTTTAGTTATATCCTGTCTGTCGAGGTAGAGCATGAAGAGAGGCAATGGGGAATAATGATTTAGTCTAGTTATTGTTTAAACGAATGAAAACCCTTTCATTTTAGTCACATCATTAACCTTTAGTAAACAGAAATTAATTACTTCCATGTACACATGTACACTTCCATGTAGACAAACGTACAAGTATGTGAACCCTTTGGAATTGTCAGGCTTAGAAGAGTGATGGGTGTGGAGTCAGGCGCAGAGAGCAGAGGATTCGGGAAAACCATTTATTCCGGACCAACAACAGCGAACAAAAAGAGTGTAACGCCGAACACAGGCGTAAAACACTCCTAAAGGTACAACACCGGTACACACGCTGTAAGCGGACATAAATGGAAAAGGACACTCCTGAACCAAAAAACAGCAAACACGGAACAGAAAATGATCACCCAAATTATCACCCACACCACACAGGTGGGAAAAGGCTACCTAAGTATGATTCTCAATCAGAGACAACGAACGACACCTGCCTCTGATTTAGAACCATACCAGGCCAAACACAAAACCACAACATAGAATAAAGAACATAGACAACCCACCCAACTCACGCCCTGACCAAACTAAAACAAAGACATAACAAAAGAACTAAGGTCAGAACGTGACAGGAATTACTTGGATTTCTGCATAAATTGGTCAGAAAATTTGGTCTGATCTTCATCTCGGTCACAACAATAGACAAACACAGTTCCTCAAACCAATAACACACAAACAATTTTACGTTTTCATGTCTTTCTTGAACACCGTGTAAACATTCACAGTGTAGGGTGGGAAAAGTATGTGAACCTTTGGATTTAATTACAGGTTGACCCTCCTTTGACAGCAATGTCTTCAACCAAACGTTTTCTGTAGTTGTGGACCAAACCTGCAGTCAGTCAGGAGGAATGTTGGACCATTCCTCTCTACAAAACTGTTTCAGTTCAGAAATATTATTGGGATGTCTGGTGTGAACTTCACTCTTGAGGTCATGCCACAGCATGTCAGTCAGGTTGAGGTCAGGACTCTGACTGGGTCACTCCAGAAGGACTATTTTCTTCTGTTGAAACCATTCTGTTGTTGATTTACTTCTGTGTTTTGGGTCGTTGTCCTGTTGCATCACCCAACTTCTGTTGAGCTTCCATTGGTGGACAGATAGCCTAACATTCTCCTGTAAAATGTCTTCAAAACTTGGGAATTCATTTTTCCGTCAATGATAGCAAGCTGTCCAGGCCCTGAGGCAGCAAAGCAGCCCCAAACCACGATGCTCCCTCCACCATACTTTACAGTTGGGATGAGGTGTTGGTAAGCTGTCACTTTCTGTCACTTTTCTTCTCCACACATAGTGTTGTGTGTTCCTTCCAACAACAAAGTTTAATCTATCCACATAATATTTTGCCAGAAGCGCTGTGGAACATCCTGGTATCACGCCCTGACCTTAGAGAGCTTTTATATTTCTTTATTTGGTTAGGTCAGGGTGTGATTAGGGTGGGCATTCTATATTTTCTATTTCTTTGTTTTTGGCCGCGTGTGGGTCCCAATCAGAGGCAGCTGTCTATCGTTGTCTCTGATTGGGAATCTTTTTCCCACCTGTGTTTGTGGGTAGTTATTTTCTGTTACCTGACAGAACTGTTCGCGGTCGTTTTGTTCGAGTGGTTTTTAATAATAAAATAAATCATGAACACTTTTCACGCTGCACTTTGGTCCACTCCTTCTGACGACAGGCGTTACACCTGGTGCACTTTTGCAAACTTCAGATGTGCAGCAACGTTGTTTTTGGACAGCAGTGGCTTCTTCCGTGGTGTCCTCCCATGAACACCATTCTTGTTTAGTGTTTTACGTATCGTAGACTCGTCAACAGAGATGTTAGCACGTTCCAGAGATTTCTGTAAGTCTTTAGCTGACACTCTAGGATTCTTCTTAACATTGAGCATTCTGCACTGTGCTCTTGCTGTCGTCTTTGCAGGACGGCCACTCCTAGGGAGAGTAGCAACAGTGCTGAACTTTCTCCATTTATGGACAATTTGTCTTACCGTGGACTGATGAACATCAAGGCGTTTAGAGATACTTTTGTAACCCTTTATGCAAGTCAACAATTCTTTATCTTAGGTCTTCTGAGATGTCTTTTGTTTGCGGCATGGTTCACATCAGGCAATGCTTCTTGTGAATAGAAAAATCACATTTTGTGAGTTTTTTTATAGGGCAGGGCAGCTCTACCCAACGTCTCCAATCTCATCTCAATGATTGGACTCCAGGTTAGCTGACTCCTGACTCCAGGTTAGCTGACTCCTGACTCCAGGTTAGCTGACTCCTGACTCCAGGTTAGCTGACTCCTGACTCCAGGTTAGCTGACTCCTGACTCCAGGTTAGCTGACTCCTGACTCCAGGTTAGCTGACTCCTGACTCCAGGTTAGCTGACTCCTGACTCCAGGTTAGCTGACTCCTGACTCCAGGTTAGCTGACTCCTGACTCCAGGTTAGCTGACTCCTGACTCCAGGTTAGCTGACTCCTGACTCCAGGTTAGCTGACTCCTGACTCCAGGTTAGCTTTTGGAGAAGTCATTAGCCAAGGGGTTCACATACTTTTCCCAACCTACACTGTGAATGTTTAAATGATGTATTCAATATAGACAAGAAAAATACAATTTGTGTTATTAGTTTAAGCACACTGTGTTTGCCTATTGTCGTGACTTACATGAAGATCAGTTCAAATTTTTAATTACCAATTTATGCAGAAATCCAGGTAATTCCAACATATTTTTATGCATGACATCGTATTCTCTTCCCAACAGCAGAAATATGACAAACATATAACAATATAATACATATCTGGCCAGATAAATTCCTAATTCGGCCTACATAGATATTACACGTTACATACAAAACAAACAGACACACAAGTGCAGAGAGAGATTTGTGAGTGTGATGTTTAGTATTCATTTTTATTTTTTATTTATTTTTTGTTTATTTAGTTCACTTGCTTTGGCAATGTCAACATGTTTCCCATGCCAATAAAGCCCTTAAATTTAAATTGAATTGAATTGAGAGAGAGTGAGAGAGAGCGCGAGAGAGAGGAAGTGAGACAGAGCGAGAGTGAGCGACAGAGAGAGAGAAAGCCACAGAGAGAAAGAGAGACAGAGAGAGAGCGCAACAGAGAGAAAGAGACAAAATGAGAGCGAGACAAAGCGAGAGAGAGCGACAGACAGAGAGAGAGAGAGACAGAGAGCGAGAAAATAGTATGTGTTGAACCTCCATCACCCAGTTGCCATTGTTACCAGCATTCCACTGGTGGCCGCAGCCACACTGATATCCAAAAGTACAACTGGGTTTAATGACTTTGAATGGGAGCAAATGACTGTTACACCCAGTGATGTAGTCGCATCACTTAACCTCAAGTCCGCATCAAGTCCCAAGTCCACTGTGCAGGAGTTCGAGTCCAAGTGCTCCAGTCTGAGTCACTGGGTCCACAGTAACTCAAAAATTAAGGTATCTAACCAGTCAGATACAGTGTAGTGGCAATAGGGATTTTGTCAATAAATTGTTTGCTTTCATTTTTTCTTTCTTTCTGTGCCACCAAATGATTGCATGTAGGCTACTGGTAATGTTACCAGGGCCACGTTCAGTTGCAAAATGTTCTTGAACATTGCAGATAGAAATAACATAAAGAGCTGATGTTATTCCTTATTCCACATGTCAGAGAGGCATGTTTGTTCTACATAGCATATTTCTATCTGAACGTTCCAAAACCTTGCGTCCTGCTGAACGCCCTGCAGGCTGTTAGCTATAGCTAACAAATGAGATAACGTGACTGAGCAAGGTGTAGCCTAAACAAATGGTTAACGGTCCAGTCCGCAAGTAGCCGAGGTTTAGTACAGCCCGGGCTGTGCTTTGTGAATGTAAAATGCACAATAGAATCAAACAATAAAACGTTGCCCGGTATTAGGCTTTTGAACGGTAAATCACTCAAGCCGTTTTCTCGGAAAAGAGGGTGACTTGGCTATGGAATCTGGCTATGAAATGCAGTGCGGAAACTGGGAGGGTTGAGTGAGACTAGAAATTCAACGCCAGTCTACTTTGCTATGCTGCAAGGAGAGAAAAACAAAAGCTGGACTGCTGTTTTACTGTGAAACTCAATTCTGCTATTGTTTATCATTTTGTGAAGCGGCTTGTGTTTCTTAACCTGGCAGAAGAGTAGTTCTTTAGGAGGCTGGTGATGGGGAAGCAAGAGAGTCGCCTGCACAATGAGTCGGAGCGAGCTGTCTGCCCACACTCATAGCGCATCTGTGCTGCTAATATTAATTGTGTGTATCATTGAAAAGCTCTCAATCTCTTAAAAAACTTTTGTCCAGTCCACCCAGTCAGATTTTAGTCACAGAGATCATTTTGTCTCGTTTTAGTCAACTGAAATGATTTTTCCCCCCATTTGGTTACATTCTTTCTCAGTCTACTTAGTCAGTTATCGTCACGTCAATCGTCACTGAAGAATAGGTGTTTGGCGAATATTTGAGTCATTGTATTTGTTGACGAAATTAACGCAGACACACACGCACAGACGCGCAGACACACACACACACACACACACACACACACACACACACACACACACACACACACACACACACACACACACACACACACACACACACACACACACACACACACACACACACACACACACACACACACACACACACAGTTCATGCCCTGTTTACTGGAAAGCGGTTGCTGTGCAGTGACACGTGCATAAGGAACTGGAGTGTTGTATTAATGATGCAGGAACACCAGCCCTTGTACAAGTCACGGCCACATTTGACCATGGTTCAAGGACAAGGCCAGGCCAATGCACTCCACCAAACAGAAAGCAATTGCCATAGTCGGTCTCTAGTTTCTCAAATGGTTCCAAGCGCTAGCGGTGTCACCATACAGGGACACTGAGCTCTGAGTGGAGAGAAGGCGAAGCAAATTGCTACAAGATAAATTAAAGCACAGTAGAGACGTCGCACTGACGAAAGACCAGGCCAATTCCAAACGCCTGGCAGTTGGCAGACAGTACCCAATACACATCTATTGCCCATCGGCATGACAACGGTAGAGATAAAAAGACGTGACACAAGCCAGCCACTCATTACAAGATAACACTCCAGAGGGCCATTAAACGGCGTTACATTTTCAAACGTTCTATCCAGGACGGCACCGTAACAGCAGGCGCCCGCCAAATGGCTCGCCCTGCTTTAAATGGACAGAATCCAGACCATACATTAGGAATCAGGTGAGCATTCTTGTTAACACCAACAACCTTGCTTTCTGGGAGAAACCATGACATACAGATCTAGGCTGGGAGGCAAGAAGTGTACTGATGCATGCTATGGTCATTGTGTGCTGTAGAAATGCTACATGATATTGTGAGTTCTCCCTAAGTTCTCTCTATTTCAAGGAGAACATGTCATGTTTTGTATCATTGTGTAGGGAACATTGTGCCCTGAAAAATGACCCATCTTTCCCGGTTGTACAAAGGATTTATCTATCAATAATGGAAGAATATTCCATTCCCTAAGGAAAGGGACTCTCCTCCCTGGGGTTGGGTGTACCCCCTGCTGTGCCAGACCTAGGAATCGGGAGGAGCCTCAGCTTCTAGCCCCGCCCTCATTGTCCATTTGCACTGAACACCCCTGTGACCTGCTTGCTTTTTGAAAGGATGTTTGGGAACCCGACCAGAGATTGAGCTACTACAGAATTCCACGTGAGAGCATTCAATGCAGCCTTTCCTCACTCGTTTAATCCGTATTGGTGTGAGCGTGTAAAACTGTGTACCTCGATACTGCTTAGGCCATTTCCCTCATAAAATGACCTGCTTTGTCTCGTTTAGAATTATTGTGAAATAATTGCTTTTTCCTACCCCGTCCTCTACCTTCCCCTTGCTAACTACTTCATTGTTGCTTATCATTTCTGACATAATCTGTCACCGACTAATGAATCCTGTACCGTAGTATTACCTTGTTTTTAAAATAAATATTTGTTTTATAAAATAATATCACTTTCTCTGAGATTTTGAATCTGACTTGTCATTAAAAGAACCCTACAGAACATTGAGATTGTAATTGTGACAAGTAGGCCTGTGGTTTATGCTACATGCTAAGAGCATTTCCTATCGACTTAAATGATGGCTGGTGCCCTGTTTACCGTAGAATATAGATAAATCCATATTTTACATTCCATGATTAATTACCTAATTAATTAGACATTATCATAACGTTAGGCCATTCTGCGACAGCACACATACAAAAAAATTGAAATGTTCAAGTCGGCATCGTTTCTCAGCATTTTCACTGATTTCCACATGAAGTAGCCCTTCGCACTATTTGTCAGAGACAGTGCCCAGAGGCGCTATTGATTGTGGTGGACATGCAGACACCGCACCGCAGATGCATGCCTAATCACCTGCAGTAAAATGAAACAATTCCTATAGCAACAGCTCAGGATGACATTGGCCAATGAGAGGCCAACGAGTTTGTTGTCTATCGCTCTTACATTCCAGGTTCATTTGGGTACAGAGAGAACCAACCTCTGCACTACTAGCACAGACAGAAACCCCATCTGGTACAGAGAGAACCAACCTCTGCACTACTGGCACAGATAGAAACCCCATCTGGTACAGAGAGAACCAACCTCTGCACTACTAGCACAGACAGAAACCCTATCTGGTACAGAGAGAACCAACCTCTGCACTACTAGCGCAGACAGAAACCCTATCTGGTACAGAGAGAACCAACCTCTGCACTACTGGCACAGATAGAAACCCTATCTGGTACAGAGAGAACCAACCTCTGCACTACTGGCACAGATAGAAACCCCATCTGGTACAGAGAGAACCAACCTCTGCACTACTAGCACAGATAGAAACCCCATCTGGTACAGAGAGAACCAACCTCTGCACTACTGGCACAGATAGAAACCCTATCTGGTACAGAGAGAACCAACCTCTGCACTACTAGCGCAGACAGAAACCCTATCTGATAAAGAGAGAACCAACCTCTGCACTACTAGCACAGATAGAAACCCAATCTGGTACAGAGAGAACCAACATCTGCACTACTGGCACAGATAGAAACCCCATCTGATACAGAGAGAACCAACCTCTGCACTACTAGCGCAGACAGAAACCCTATCTGGTACAGAGAGAACCAACCTCTGCACTACTAGCACAGATAGAAACCCCATCTGGTACAGAGAGAACCAACCTCTGCACTACTGGCACAGATAGAAACCCTATCTGGTACAGAGAGAACCAACCTCTGCACTACTGGCACAGATAGAAACCCTATCTGGTACAGAGAGAACCAACCTCTGCACTACTGGCACAGATAGAAACCCTATCTGGTACAGAGAGAACCAACCTCTGCACTACTGGCACAGACAGAAACCCTATCTGGTACAGAGAGAACCAACCTCTGCACTACTAGCACAGACAGAAACCCTATCTGGTACAGAGAGAACCAACCTCTGCACTACTAGCACAGATAGAAACCCCATCTGGTACAGAGAGAACCAACCTCTGCACTACTGGCACAGATAGAAACCCTATCTGGTACAGAGAGAACCAACCTCTGCACTACTGGCACAGATAGAAACCCTATCTGGTACAGAGAGAACCAACCTCTGCACTACTGGCACAGACAGAAACCCCATCTGGTACAGAGAGAACCAACCTCTGCACTACTGGCACAGATAGAAACCCTATCTGGTACAGAGAGAACCAACCTCTGCACTACTGGCACAGATAGAAACCCTATCTGATACAGAGAGAACCAACCTCTGCACTACTAGCGCAGACAGAAACCCTATCTGGTACAGAGAGAACCAACCTCTGCACTACTGGCACAGACAGAAACCCTATCTGGTACAGAGAGAACCAACCTCTGCACTACTGGCACAGATATAAACCCCATCTGGTACAGAGAGAACCAACCTCTGCACTACTAGCACAGATAGAAACCCCATCTGATACAGAGAGAACCAACCTCTGCACTACTAGCGCAGACAGAAACCCTATCTGGTACAGAGAGAACCAACCTCTGCACTACTGGCGCAGACAGAAACCCTATCTGGTACAGAGAGAACCAACCTCTGCACTACTGGCACAGACAGAAACCCTATCCGGTACAGAGAGAACCAACCTCTGCACTACTAGCGCAGACAGAAACCCTATCTGGTACAGAGAGAACCAACCTCTGCACTACTAGCGCAGACAGAAACCCTATCTGGTACAGAGAGAACCAACCTCTGCACTACTGGCACAGACAGAAACCCTATCTGGTACAGAGAGAACCAACCTCTGCACTACTGGCACAGACAGAAACCCCATCTGGTACAGAGAGAACCAACCTCTGCACTACTGGCACAGATAGAAACCCTATCTGGTACAGAGAGAACCAACCTCTGCACTACTGGCACAGATAGAAACCCTATCTGGTACAGAGAGAACCAACCTCTGCACTACTGGCACAGATAGAAACCCTATCTGGTACAGAGAGAACCAACCTCTGCACTACTGGCACAGAAAGAAACCCTATCTGGTACAGAGAGAACCAACCTCTGCACTACTGGCACAGACAGAACCCCTATCTGGTACAGAGAGAACCAACCTCTGCACTACTAGCGCAGACAGAAACCCTATCTGGTACAGAGAGAACCAACCTCTGCACTACTGGCACAGATAGAAACCCTATCTGGTACAGAGAGAACCAACCTCTGCACTACTGGCACAGATATAAACCCCATCTGGTACAGAGAGAACCAACCTCTGCACTACTGGCACAGACAGAAACCCTATCTGGTACAGAGAGAACCAACCTCTGCACTACTGGCACAGATAGAAACCCCATCTGGTACAGAGAGAACCAACCTCTGCATTACTGGCACAGATATAAACCCTATCTGGTACAGAGAGAACCAACCTCTGCACTACTGGCACAGATAGAAACCCTATCTGGTACAGAGAGAACCAACCTCTGCACAACTGGCACAGATAGAAACCCTATCTGGTACAGAGAGAACCAACCTCTGCACAACTGGCACAGACAGAAACCCCATCTGGTACAGAGAGAACCAACCTCTGCACTACTGGCACAGATAGAAACCCCATCTGGTACAGAGAGAACCAACCTCTGCACTACTGGCACAGATAGAAACCCCATCTGGTACAGAGAGAACCAACCTCTGCACTACTGGCACAGATAGAAACCCTATCTGGTACAGAGAGAACCAACCTCTGCACTACTGGCACAGATAGAAACCCCATCTGGTACAGAGAGAACCAACCTCTGCACTACTAGCACAGATAGAAACCCTATCTGATACAGAGAGAACCAACCTCTGCACTACTAGCGCAGACAGAAACCCTATCTGGTACAGAGAGAACCAACCTCTGCACTACTGGCACAGACAGCAACCCTATCTGGTACAGAGAGAACCAACCTCTGCACTACTGGCACAGATATAAACCCCATCTGGTACAGAGAGAACCAACCTCTGCACTACTAGCACAGATAGAAACCCCATCTGATACAGAGAGAACCAACCTCTGCACTACTAGCGCAGACAGAAACCCTATCTGGTACAGAGAGAACCAACCTCTGCACTACTGGCACAGACAGAAACCCTATCTGGTACAGAGAGAACCAACCTCTGCACTACTGGCACAGACAGAAACCCTATCTGGTACAGAGAGAACCAACCTCTGCACTACTGGCACAGATAGAAACCCTATCTGGTACAGAGAGAACCAACCTCTGCACTACTGGCACAGATATAAACCCCATCTGGTACAGAGAGAACCAACCTCTGCACTACTGGCACAGACAGAAACCCTATCTGGTACAGAGAGAACCAACCTCTGCACTACTGGCACAGACAGAAAGCCTATCTGGTACAGAGAGAACCAACCTCTGCACTACTGGCACAGACAGAAACCCTATCCGGTACAGAGAGAACCAACCTCTGCACTACTAGCGCAGACAGAAACCCTATCTGGTACAGAGAGAACCAACCTCTGCACTACTAGCGCAGACAGAAACCCTATCTGGTACAGAGAGAACCAACCTCTGCACTACTGGCACAGACAGAAACCCTATCTGGTACAGAGAGAACCAACCTCTGCACTACTGGCACAGACAGAAACCCCATCTGGTACAGAGAGAACCAACCTCTGCACTACTGGCACAGATAGAAACCCTATCTGGTACAGAGAGAACCAACCTCTGCACTACTGGCACAGATAGAAACCCTATCTGGTACAGAGAGAACCAACCTCTGCACTACTGGCACAGATAGAAACCCTATCTGGTACAGAGAGAACCAACCTCTGCACTACTGGCACAGAAAGAAACCCTATCTGGTACAGAGAGAACCAACCTCTGCACTACTGGCACAGACAGAACCCCTATCTGGTACAGAGAGAACCAACCTCTGCACTACTAGCGCAGACAGAAACCCTATCTGGTACAGAGAGAACCAACCTCTGCACTACTGGCACAGATAGAAACCCCATCTGGTACAGAGAGAACCAACCTCTGCACTACTGGCACAGATATAAACCCCATCTGGTACAGAGAGAACCAACCTCTGCACTACTGGCACAGACAGAAACCCTATCTGGTACAGAGAGAACCAACCTCTGCACTACTGGCACAGATAGAAACCCCATCTGGTACAGAGAGAACCAACCTCTGCATTACTGGCACAGATAGAAACCCTATCTGGTACAGAGAGAACCAACCTCTGCACTACTGGCACAGATAGAAACCCTATCTGGTACAGAGAGAACCAACCTCTGCACTACTGGCACAGACAGAAACCCTATCTGGTACAGAGAGAACCAACCTCTGCACTACTGGCACAGATAGAAACCCTATCTGGTACAGAGAGAACCAACCTCTGCACTACTGGCACAGATATAAACCCCATCTGGTACAGAGAGAACCAACCTCTGCACTACTGGCACAGACAGAAACCCTATCTGGTACAGAGAGAACCAACCTCTGCACTACTGGCACAGACAGAAACCCTATCTGGTACAGAGAGAACCAACCTCTGCACTACTGGCACAGACAGAAACCCTATCCGGTACAGAGAGAACCAACCTCTGCACTACTAGCGCAGACAGAAACCCTATCTGGTACAGAGAGAACCAACCTCTGCACTACTAGCGCAGACAGAAACCCTATCTGGTACAGAGAGAACCAACCTCTGCACTACTGGCACAGACAGAAACCCTATCTGGTACAGAGAGAACCAACCTCTGCACTACTGGCACAGACAGAAACCCCATCTGGTACAGAGAGAACCAACCTCTGCACTACTGGCACAGATAGAAACCCTATCTGGTACAGAGAGAACCAACCTCTGCACTACTGGCACAGATAGAAACCCTATCTGGTACAGAGAGAACCAACCTCTGCACTACTGGCACAGATAGAAACCCTATCTGGTACAGAGAGAACCAACCTCTGCACTACTGGCACAGAAAGAAACCCTATCTGGTACAGAGAGAACCAACCTCTGCACTACTGGCACAGACAGAACCCCTATCTGGTACAGAGAGAACCAACCTCTGCACTACTAGCGCAGACAGAAACCCTATCTGGTACAGAGAGAACCAACCTCTGCACTACTGGCACAGATAGAAACCCCATCTGGTACAGAGAGAACCAACCTCTGCACTACTGGCACAGATATAAACCCCATCTGGTACAGAGAGAACCAACCTCTGCACTACTGGCACAGACAGAAACCCTATCTGGTACAGAGAGAACCAACCTCTGCACTACTGGCACAGATAGAAACCCCATCTGGTACAGAGAGAACCAACCTCTGCATTACTGGCACAGATAGAAACCCTATCTGGTACAGAGAGAACCAACCTCTGCACTACTGGCACAGATAGAAACCCTATCTGGTACAGAGAGAACCAACCTCTGCACAACTGGCACAGATAGAAACCCTATCTGGTACAGAGAGAACCAACCTCTGCACAACTGGCACAGACAGAAACCCCATCTGGTACAGAGAGAACCAACCTCTGCACTACTGGCACAGATAGAAACCCCATCTGGTACAGAGAGAACCAACCTCTGCACTACTGGCACAGATAGAAACCCCATCTGGTACAGAGAGAACCAACCTCTGCACTACTGGCACAGATAGAAACCCTATCTGGTACAGAGAGAACCAACCTCTGCACTACTGGCACAGATATAAACCCCATCTGGTACAGAGAGAACCAACCTCTGCACTACTAGCACAGATAGAAACCCTATCTGATACAGAGAGAACCAACCTCTGCACTACTAGCGCAGACAGAAACCCTATCTGGTACAGAGAGAACCAACCTCTGCACTACTGGCACAGACAGAAACCCTATCTGGTACAGAGAGAACCAACCTCTGCACTACTGGCACAGATATAAACCCCATCTGGTACAGAGAGAACCAACCTCTGCACTACTAGCACAGATAGAAACCCCATCTGATACAGAGAGAACCAACCTCTGCACTACTAGCACAGACAGAAACCCTATCTGGTACAGAGAGAACCAACCTCTGCACTACTGGCACAGACAGAAACCCTATCTGGTACAGAGAGAACCAACCTCTGCACTACTGGCACAGACAGAAATCCTATCTGGTACAGAGAGAACCAACCTCTGCACTACTGGCACAGATAGAAACCCTATCTGGTACAGAGAGAACCAACCTCTGCACTACTGGCACAGATATAAACCCCATCTGGTACAGAGAGAACCAACCTCTGCACTACTGGCACAGACAGAAACCCTATCTGGTACAGAGAGAACCAACCTCTGCACTACTGGCACAGATAGAAACCCTATCTGGTACAGAGAGAACCAACCTCTGCACTACTAGCGCAGACAGAAACCCCATCTGGTACAGAGAGAACCAACCTCTGCACTACTGGCACAGACAGAAACCCTATCTGGTACAGAGAGAACCAACCTCTGCACTACTAGCGCAGACAGAAACCCCATCTGGTACAGAGAGAACCAACCTCTGCACTACTGGCACAGATATAAACCCTATCTGGTACAGAGAGAACCAACCTCTGCACTACTGGCACAGACAGAACTCCCATCTGGTACAGAGAGAACCAACCTCTGCACTACTAGCGCATACAGAAACCCTATCTGGTACAGAGAGAACCAACCTCTGCACTACTAGCGCAGACAGAAACCCTATCTGATACAGAGAGAACCAACCTCTGCACTACTAGCACAGATAGAAACCCCATCTGGTACAGAGAGAACCAACCTCTGCACTACTGGCACAGATAGAAACCCTATCTGATACAGAGAGAACCAACCTCTGCACTACTGGCACAGATAGAAACCCCATCTGGTACAGAGAGAACCAACCTCTGCACTACTGGCACAGACAGAAACCCCATCTGGTACAGAGAGAACCAACCTCTGCACTACTGGCACAGATAGAATCCCTATCTGGTACAGAGAGAACCAACCTCTGCACTACTAGCGCAGACAGAAACCCCATCTGGTACAGAGAGAACCAACCTCTGCACTACTGGCACAATTAGAAACCCTATCTGGTGCAGAGAGAACCAACCTCTGCACTACTAGCGCAGACAGAAACCCCATCTGGTACAGAGAGAACCAACCTCTGCACTACTGGCACAGACAGAAACCCCATCTGGTACAGAGAGAACCAACCTCTGCACTACTAGCACAGATAGAAACCCTATCTGATACAGAGAGAACCAACCTCTGCACTACTAGCGCAGACAGAAACCCTATCTGGTACAGAAAGAACCAACCTCTGCACTACTGGCACAGACAGAAACCCTATCTGGTACAGAGAGAACCAACCTCTGCACTACTAGCGCAGACAGAAACCCTATCTGGTACAGAGAGAACCAACCTCTGCACTACTGGCACAGATAGAAACCCTATCTGGTACAGAGAGAACCAACCTCTGCACTACTGGCACAGATAGAAACCCTATCTGGTACAGAGAGAACCAACCTCTGCACTACTGGCACAGATAGAAACCCTATCTGGTACAGAGAGAACCAACCTCTGCACTACTGGCACAGATAGAAACCCTATCTGGTACAGAGAGAACCAACCTCTGCACTACTGGCACAGATAGAAACCCTATCTGGTACAGAGAGAACCAACCACTGCACTACTGGCACAGATATAAACCCTATCTGATAATGAGAGAACCAACCTCTGCACTACTAGCGCAGACAGAAACCCCATCTGGTACAGAGAGAACCAACCTCTGCACTACTGGCACAGACAGAAACCCTATCTGGTACAGAGAGAACCAACCTCTGCACTACTGGCACAGACAGAAACCCTATCTGGTACAGAGAGAACCAACCTCTGCACTACTAGCGCAGACAGAAACTCTATCTGATACAGAGAGAACCAACCTCTGCACTACTAGCGCAGACAGAAACCCTATCTGGTACAGAGAGAACCAACCTCTGCACTACTGGCACAGATAGAAACCCTATCTGGTACAGAGAGAACCAACCTCTGCACTACTGGCACAGATATAAACCCCATCTGGTACAGAGAGAACCAACCTCTGCACTACTGGCACAGACAGAAACCCTATCTGGTACAGAGAGAACCAACCTCTGCACTACTGGCACAGATAGAAACCCTATCTGGTACAGAGAGAACCAACCTCTGCACTACTGGCACAGATAGAAACCCTATCTGGTACAGAGAGAACCAACCTCTGCACTACTAGCACAGATAGAAACCCTATCTGGTACAGAGAGAACCAACCTCTGCACTACTGGCACAGATAGAAACCCTATCTGGTACAGAGAGAACCAACCTCTGCACTACTAGCGCAGACAGAAACCCCATCTGGTACAGAGAGAACCAACGTCTGCACTACTGGCACAGATAGAAACCCTATCTGGTACAGAGAGAACCAACCTCTGCACTACTAGCGCAGACAGAAACCCCATCTGGTACAGAGAGAACCAACCTCTGCACTACTGGCACAGACAGAAACCCTATCTGGTACAGAGAGAACCAACCTCTGCACTACTAGCGCAGACAGAAACCCCATCTGGTACAGAGAGAACCAACCTCTGCACTACTGGCACAGACAGAAACCCTATCTGGTACAGAGAGAACCAACCTCTGCACTAGTAGCGCAGACAGAAACCCTATCTGATACAGAGAGAACCAACCTCTGCACTACTAGCACAGATAGAAACCCCATCTGGTACAGAGAGAACCAACCTCTGCACTACTGGCACAGATAGAAACCCTATCTGGTACAGAGAGAACCAACCTCTGCACTACTGGCACAGATATAAACCCCATCTGGTACAGAGAGAACCAACCTCTGCACTACTAGCGCAGACAGAAACTCTATCTGATACAGAGAGAACCAACCTCTGCACTACTAGCACAGATAGAAACCCCTTCTGGTACAGAGAGAACCAACCTCTGCACTACTAGCGCAGACAGAAACCCTATCTGATACAGAGAGAACCAACCTCTGCACTACTGGCACAGATAGAAACCCTATCTGGTACAGAGAGAACCAACCTCTGCACTACTGGCACAGATATAAACCCCATCTGGTACAGAGAGAACCAACCTCTGCACTACTGGCACAGACAGAAACCCTATCTGGTACAGAGAGAACCAACCTCTGCACTACTGGCACAGATAGAAACCCTATCTGGTACAGAGAGAACCAACCTCTGCACTACTAGCGCAGACAGAAACCCTATCTGGTACAGAGAGAACCAACCTCTGCACTACTAGCGCAGACAGAAACCCTATCTGATGAAGAGCCACCTCAGACATCATCACTATTAAAGATAGTAATGGAATAGTGTAGTCTGCCGTAATTCTTTCTTCATAGAGAGAGGGAGTCAACCGCAGTTTCTATTCCAGAACCATAGTGTACATACAGTACATGGTGGGTGTTGAACCCTTCTCCAGGGGCCGTCCTCTGGGGGCCTGGCCTGCAGCATGACCCTAATTGATGGAAACACGGGCCCTACAACCTTCCTCCACTGTGTCTGGTCTTCCATCACCAGCTTCTGTGACGAACTCGACACAGGTTTATCGCATAAAGTGCACATCATAGAAAGTACGTTTTTAGTGCTCTGTGTTCATTGCTCTGTGTTCAGTGCTCTGTGTTCAGTGCTCTGTGTTCAGTGCCCTTGTTCAGTGCTCTGTGTTCAGTGCTCTGTGTTCAGTGCTCTGTGTTTAGTGCTCTGTGTTCAGTGCTCTGTGTTCAGTGTTCTTGTTCAGTGCTCTGTGTTCAGTGCTCTGTGTTCAGTGCTCTGTGTTAAGTGCTCTGTGTTCAGTGCTCTGTGTTTAGTGCTCTGTGTCCAGTGCTCTGTGTTCAGTGCTCTTTTTCAGTGCTCTGTGTTCAGTGCTCAGTGTTCAGTGCTCTGTGTTCAGTGCTCTGTGTTCATTGTTCTTGTTCATTGCTCTTGTTCAGTGCTCTGTGTTCAGTGCTCTGTGTTCAGTGCTCTGTGTTCAGTGCTCTTGTTCAGTGCTCTGTGTTCAGTGCTCTGATTTCATTGTTCTTGTTCAGTGCTCTGTGTTCAGTGCTCTGTGTTCATTGTTCTTGTTCAGTGCTCTTGTTCAGTGCTCTGTGTTTAGTGCTCTTGTTCAGTGCTCTGTGTTCAGTGCTCTTGTTCAGTGCTCTGTGTTCTGTGCTCTTGTTCAGTGCTCAGTGTTCAGTGCTCTTGTTCAGTGCTCTGTGTTTAGTGCTCTGTGTTCAGTGCTCTGTGTTCAGTGCTCTGTGTGCAGTGCTCTGTGTGCAGTGCTCTGTGTTTAGTCCTCTTGTTCAGTGCTCTGTGTTCAGTGCTCTGTATTCAGTGCTCTGTGTTCAGTGCTCTTGTTCAGTGCTCTGTGTTCAGTGCTCTGTGTTCAGTCCTCTTCTTCAGTGCTCTGTGTTAAGTGCTCTTGTTCAGTGCTCTGTGTTCAGTGCTCTGTGTTCAATGCTCTTGTTCACTGCTCTGTGTTCAGTGCTCTGTGTTCATTGTTCTTGTTCAGTGCTCTGTGTTCAGTGCTCAGTGTTCATTGTTCTTGTTCGGGGCTCTGTGTTCAGTGCTCTGTGTTCAGTGCTCTTGTTCAGTGCTCTGTGTTCAGTGCTCTGTGTTCAGTGCTCTGTGTTCAGTGCTCTTGTTCAGTGCTCTGTGTTCAGTGCTCTGATTTCATTGTTCTTGTTCAGTGCTCTGTGTACAGTGCTCTGTGTTAATTTTTCTTGTTCAGTGCTCTGTGTTTAGTGCTCTTGTTCAGTGCTCTGTGTTCAGTGCTCTGTGTTCAGTGCTCTGTGTTTAGTCCTCTTGTTCAGTGCTCTGTGTTCAGTCCTCGTCTTCAGTGCTCTGTGTTCAGTGCTCTGTGTTCAGTGCTCTGTGTTAAGTGCTCTGTGTACAGTGCTCTGTGTTCATTGTTCTTGTTCACTGCTCTGTGTTCAGTGCTCTGTGTTCAGTGCTCTTGTTCAGTGCTCTGTGTTCAGTGCTAAGTGTTCAGTGCTCTTGTTCAGTGCTCTGTGTTCAGTGCTCTGTGTTCAATGCTCTTGTTCAGTGCTCTGTGTTCAGTGCTCTGTGTTCATTGCTCTGTGTTCAGTGCTCTGTGTTCAGTGCTCTTGTTCAGTGCTCTGTGTTCAGTGCTCTGTGTTCATTGCTCTTGTTCAGTGCTCTTGTTCAGTGCTCTGTGTTCAGTGCTCTGTGTTCAATGCTCTTGTTCAGTGCTCTGTTTTCAGTGCTCTTGTTCAGTGCTCTGTGTTCAGTGCTCTGTGTTCATTGCTCTGTGTTAAGTGCTCTTGTTCAGTGCTCTGTGTTCAGTGCTCTGTGTTCAATGCTCTTGTTCAGTGCTCTGTGTTCAGTGCTCTTGTTCAGTGCTCTGTATTCAGTGCTCTGTGTTCATTGCTCTTGTTCAGTGCTCTTGTTCAGTGCTCTGTGTTCAGTGCTCTGTGTTCAATGCTCTTGTTCAGTTTTCTGTGTTCAGTGCTCTGTGTTCATTGCTCTGTGTTAAGTGCTCTTGTTCAGTGCTCTGTGTTCAGTGCTCTGTGTTCAATGCTCTTGTTCAGTGCTCTGTGTTCAGTGCTCTGTGTACAGTGCTCTGTGTTCATTGTTCTTGTTCAGTGCTCTGTGTTCAGTGCTCTGTGTTCAGTCCTCTTCTTCAGTGCTCTGTGTTCAGTGCTCTGTGTTCAGTGCTCTTGTTCAGTGCTCTGTGTTCAGTGCTCTGTGTTAAATGCTCTTGTTCAGTGCTCTGTGTTCAGTGCTCTGTGTTCAGTCCTCTTCTTCAGTGCTCTGTATACAGTGCTCTGTGTTCATTGTTCTTGTTCAGTGCTCTGTGTTCAGTGCTCTGTGTTCAGTCCTCTTCTTCAGTGCTCTGTGTTCAGTGCTCTGTGTTCAGTGCTCTGTGTTCAATGCTCTTGTTCAGTGCTCTGTGTTCAGTGCTCTGTGTTCATTGCTCTGTGTTCAGTGCTCTGTGTTCAGTGCTCTTGTTCAGTGCTCTGTGTTCAGTGCTCTGTGTTCATTGCTCTTGTTCAGTGCTCTTGTTCAGTGCTCTGTGTTCAGTGCTCTGTGTTCAATGCTCTTGTTCAGTGCTCTGTGTTCAGTGCACTTGTTCAGTGCTCTGTGTTCAGTGCTCTGTGTTCAATGCTCTTGTTCAGTGCTCTGTGTTCAGTGCTCTGTGTACAGTGCTCTGTGTTCATTGTTCTTGTTCAGTGCTCTGTGTTCAGTGCTCTTGTTCAGTGCTCTGTGTTCATTGTTCTTGTTCAGTGCTCTGTGTTCAGTGCTCTGTGTTCAGTGCTCTGTGTTCATTTTTCTTGTTCAGTGCTCTATGTTCAGTGCTCTGTGTTCAGTGCTCTGTGTTCATTGTTCTTGTTCAGTGCTCTGTGTTCATTGCTCTGTGTTCAGTGCTCTGTGTTCAGTGCTCTGTGTTCAGTGCTCTTGTTCAGTGCTCTATGTTCAGTGCTCTGTGTTCATTTTTCTTGTTCAGTGCTCTGTGTGCAGTGCTCTGTGTTCATTGTTCATTGTTCTTGTTCATTGCTCTTGTTCAGTGCTCTGAATGTCTGTTATGTGTAATACATTATGTATTATGTCTTGAGTTTCTGCTGGTGGGTGTGTGGTGGGTGTCTGCACATGTGCGAGTGCATATATTTGAACAAAAGTGTTTTTAGTCATTTGTATGTAGGTTAGTGCAGAGCAGCAGATTGGATGGAAGTGTGTGTGTTTATTTCAGTCAGGCATGTCCACAGATCGGAGTCTACCTCTGCTGAGCACCTGCTCCTTTGTCCTCTATTACTTGCCAAGTGGCCTTTTGTGTGGTGTTATAATATCTATATTATTTGTATACAGTTTGTCATTGTTGTACGGAACCCACTGTCCGCAAGTCGTCATGACATCTTCACGTTCCCCACCCCCCATCCCCACCTCGTCCGTTGGTTGCACCTGTTGGTCTGCCCTGTACGGAGATTGCGTGAGCCTGGGTTGCTCCTGTTGGTCTGCCCTGTACGGAGCTTGCGCAAACCTGGGTTGCTCCTGTTGGTATACCCTGTACGGAGCTTGCGCAAACATGGTTTGCTCTTGTTGGTCTGCCCTGTACTGAGCTTGCGTGAGCCTGGGTTGCTCCTGATGGTCTGCCCTGTACGTGTGCCCCCGGTGTCCAAACATGCATGGCTTGAGATGCGGTCAATGGTCGAGTGTGTGTAGCTAGCTACCTACACTGACCAAAAATATAAACATGTAATGTGTTCCAGAAATGGTCAATTCCCACACGCACAAAAAGCTTATTTCTCTAATTCTGTGCACAAATTAGTTTACATCCCTGTTATTGAGCGTTTCTCCTTTGCCAATATAATCCAGGTGTGGTATATCAAGAAGCTGATTAAACGGTATGATCATTACACAGGTGCACCTTGTGCGGGGGACAATAAAAGGCCACAAACTGTGCAGTTTTGTCGCACAACACGACGCCACAGATGTATCAAGTTTTGAGGGATGTGCAAATGGCATGTTGACTGCAGGAATGTCCACAAGAGCTGTTGCCATAGAATTGAATGTTCATTTACCATAAGCCGCCTCCAACGTTTTAGAGAATTTGGTAGTACGCCCAACTGGCCTCACAACCACTGATCATGTGTAACCACGCCACGCTTGACCTGACTGCAGTTCGGCATCATAACCAAATTCAGTGGGCAAATGTTCACCTTCGATGGCCACTGGTACGTTGGAGAAGTGTGCTCTTCACGGATGAATCCCAGTTTCAACTCTACCAGGAAAATTGCAGACAGGATGTATGGCGTCATGTGGGCGAGCAGTTTGATGATATCAACGTTGTGAACAGAGTGCCAAATGGTGGCAGTGGGGTTATGGTATGGGCAGGAATAAACTACGGACAACGAAATCCTTGTATTTTATCTATGGCAATTTGAACGCACAGAGATACCGTGACAAAATCCTAAAGCCCGTTGTCATGCCATTCATCTGCCGTCATCACCTCATGTTTCAGCATGATAATGCATGGCCCCATGTCGCAAGGATCTGCACACAATTCCTGTCATCTGGAAATGTCCCAATTCTTCCATGGCCTGCATACTCACCAGACATGTCACCCATTGAGCATGTTTGGGATGCTCTGGATCGATGTGTATGACAGCTTGTTCCAGTTCCCGCCAATATCCAGCAACTTCACACAGCCATTGAAGAGGAGTGGGACAACATTCCACAGGCCACAATCAACAACCTGATCAACTCTCTGTGAAGGAGATGTGTCAAGTTGCATGAGGAAAATGGTGGTCACACCAGATACTGACTGGTTTTCTGATCCACGGACACACCTTTTCTTTTAAATGTATCTGTGACTTACAGAAGCATATCTGTATTCCCAGTCATGTGAAATGCATATATTAGGGCCTAAAGAATGTATTTAAATTGACTGATTTCCTTACATGAACTGTAACTGTAACTCAGTCAAATCTTTGAAATTGTTGCGTGATGTGTTTCTATATTTGTTCAGTGTAGTTTAAATATGAACAGCAGCACAGCATGAGCAACACTTGATTCACGTCATCATAACATTGGTTCTAGTTGGAAGTGTTGCGCTGCAGAGAGAGACAGAAAGACAGAGAGGAGTGGCTGCATCTATGACCCGTCGACCCAACATCCCTTCCTCAGTCGGGAGTTGCACATGTGTGTCAGAGCAGCAGCAACACCGGTAGTCTAGACCTTAAATTACCACCATATCCACAAATATCCACACAAGCCACCAGCCAGCCAACCGTATAATATGAGTCAAAAGATAATGAATATTATATTAAGAAGTCATTCAAGAGCTTTGAAGATCAATCACAATCAGAAAAGCAAATAGAGCTAGACAACTAGCAGATCAGCTGATATATAGCCCACTCTCCTTTCCCCATGTCAGTGCTGTTCATTGACTACAACTCAGCGTTCAACACCAAAGAGCCCTCAAAGCTCATCAATAAGCTAAAGACCCTGGGACTAAACACCTCCCTCTGCAACTGGATCCTGGACTTCCTGACGAGCCCCCCCCAGGTGGTCTGGGTAGGCAACAACACACCCGCCACGCTGATCGTCAACACAGGGACCACTCAGGGGTGCGTGCTCAGTCCCCTCCTGTACTCCCTATTCACTCATGACTGCATGGCCAGGCACGACTACATCACCATAATTAATTTGCCGATGACACAACAGTGGTAGGCCTGATCACCGACAACGACGAGACAGCCAAAGACCTGGCCGTGTGATGCCAGGACAACAACCTCTCCCTCAACGTGATCAAGACAAAGGAGATGATTGTGGACTACAGGATGATTGTGAACTACATTCTCATCGACGGGGCTGCATTGGAGCAGGTTGAGAGCTTGAAGTTCCCTGGTGTCCACATCACCAAAATAACTAACATGGTCCAAGCACACCAAGACAGCCGTTTAGAGGGCACGACACAACCTATTCCACGTCAGGAGACATGGGCATGGGTCCTCAGATCCTCAAAAAGTTATACAACTGCACCATAGAGAGCATCCTGACTAGTTGCATCACTGCCTGGTATGGCAACTGCTCTGCCTCCGACCGCAAGGCACTACAGAGGGTAATGCGAATGGCCCAGTACATCACTGGGGCCGAGCTCACTGCCATCCAGGACCTTTATACCAGGCGGTGTCAGAGGAAGGCCCTAAAAATTGTCAAAGACTCCAGCCACCCTAATCATAGACTGTTCTCTCTCCTACCACCCGGCAAGCGGTACCGGAGTGCCAAGTCTGGGTCCAAGAGGCTTCTAAACAGCTTCTACCCCCAAGCCATAAGACTCCTGAACATCTAATCAAATGGCTACCCAGACTATTTACATTGCCCCCCCCCTCCCCCTCTTTTACACCGCTGATACTCTGTTGTTATCATCTATGCATAGTCATTTTAATAACTCTCCCTACATGTACATATTACCTCAACTAACCGGTGCCCCCGCACATTGACCCTGTACCGTACCCCCCTGTATATAGTCTCGCTGTTGTTATTTTCCTGCTGCTCTTTAATTACTTGTTACTTTTATTTCTTATTCTTATCTGTATTTTTTTTAACTGCATTGTTGGTTAGGGGCTCGTAAGTAAGCATTTCACTGAAAGGTCTACCCCAGTTGTATTTGGCACATGGGACTAATAAAATGTAACTTGATTTGATTTGATCTTTAGCAATTACTTTAACTAGCTTGCTTGCAATTTGTGATGAGTTCAGGTGTTGTTGCAGAAATAAATAGGCCTATGCTCAAAATTGTAAAATGTTTTGCTACAGAGGCTGTTGATATGTCATGAATTTCAATATATGATTTATTAAACAGGCTTTTTTCCCATGTTGAGCACCTGAAAGATCAGGAACCTGCTGTCTCTCTAATGTTTAAGTACTTTCAATATCCTTATGAGTGTCGGTATGTCTGTATCTGTATCTGTCTCAGTAGATGTTTGTGTCTCAGTGTGCCTGTTCGTACATGTCTCTTCCCCTATCTCAATGTCTCTGTTCATGTGTTTGCTCTCCCTGATCAACAGGGTGGAAATGATAGCATGAAGCCCACTCAACAAGCTGACGGGGTGAAGTCGTGGTCTGGTTTGACTGACTGGCGGCAGCGGCGGTGGAGCGTGGCAGAGCCCTGCTGGGGCACTGCAGGAGGGCTTGTAAAGGTGAGGCTCCGGCACTTGTGCCCCACAATAAGGGGTGCCTCTGGGGAGGGTAATCACCATGAGGCCAACAGCAGTCAGCAGAGCCAGTGGCCCCCCGTCACAAAGAGACCCCTCTCAGAGAGACACAGGCCAGGCTTTGTATTCCCACACACTCCGAGTGTGCCTCGCTCCAGGGGGCCTGAGAGCCACCGCAGGAGGCCTAATAAACCATTAAGAGTGAGAGGAGGGGGTCTGACGGGAGGGAGTCTGGCAGGGGTGATACACACACACACATACATACACACATACATAAACGCGCTGGTGCGGCGAAGAGCGGGGAATCACTCCAAGATACGCTCACGCTGACTCACGCACGGTTGCTCACTCATATACTATCACTCTTTTGGTGGCATGCTAGGTCACTCACTCACTCCCTCACCCTTTTCCTTCCTCTTTCCCTCCCTCCCTCCTGCCCTCTTCCATCACTCCCTCACCTTTCAGCACACATACTGTAGCCCACTGAATCCATAACCACTCAAAGAAAGTCTCAGCATACCGGTTGTGTCAACGCCGTAAAGCAACAACATGCTGAGCGATAATGAATAAATACATGCACTGTTGTTCGCACACAAGGGCTTTTCTTGCAAAAGAACAAGCAGAAACGAAACAAGCAACGACATCAAAACAAGCAAAATCCACTGACGTGTTTAAAGTACACTAATGTGATGTCACTCTTTAGCAGCTTCATACTGTTCCCTGGTGGGTACATTGTTGGAGAGATTACATCATTCCTTATATATGCTTTTATATTCAGGTTATTGGGACTCAACACCAGGTCATGGAAATGCTCTTTGTTGTGAAACCATATGGTTATACATCACAGGTGGCTGCTGAGGGGAGGACAGCTCATAACAATGTCTGTAACGGAGTACATGGAATGGCATTGGATACCTTTCCACAGATTCCGCTCCAGCCATTACCAAGAGCCCGTCCTCTCCAATTATGTACCGCCAACCTCCTGTTTTATACACTATAAGCGCTTTACATAGGAAAATAACAAGCAATACCGAGAACTAGAACACACTCTTGAGACTACTATCTATTGTGGTTGAAAGGATTGTTCAAGACACAAGTAGGCCACTATAAAATGCCTCTGTATTGTACAGTAGCTAAAAGCGCCAAGCCCGCTCTTTTAAGTTCCTTGGGACGCAATCCATTTACCCACTTCAAATTATTAATTGGATAAAAAATCCATGGCTTTATCAACAGTTCTCTGCTTGGTTGAATTAGAGCATGGGCATGCTTGTGAAAGGTGGAAGATTACATCAGAGTAGCACTGGCGTCATCACCCTGGTCATGTGACCTTCCTGTTTGGACAGGAAGTTTGATGAGAGGAAAGATTGTGGCTGTGGTAACTAGTGACATGCAAAATTGTATTTATCATTACAAAATAAACTTTGTTTAAGGTTAGGGTTAGTCATAAGGTTAGCAGTGTGGTTAAGGTTAGGTTCAAAATCAGATTTTCTATTGACTTTGTAGTTTTGTTAACTAGTGACGACTGAAAAGATGAGAAAAAAACGAAACTTTCAGCTTCAAATAAAAGAGACAGACTTCAGCCATTTGTAAACATCCAGCAAAAAAAATGAAAGGAATAAAGAGAACAGGAAAACATCCCTGAAAGGAAAGGAGCGAGAAGAAAAGCAGGGAGTGTTTAATTACAATTTTATGGATTTAAAATAAAGAGGCCTTCCACTGCATTTTTCATCAGTAGCACTCATTCAGTTGGTAAGCCTTGTTCTCATCCTCATTCACATCTCAGGCCAGGGGAGAACGAAGAGGGAAGGAAGGCTGATTACAATGCGGTCCTGAGCCCAGGCTCATGGGGATGCAGACTAATGATATTCAAATAGACTTGAAGGGCTTCCAGGAAAACGTAGAAATGTTTCCAAAACGCTCCTCCAACGTTTCTATATGCATGGAATGTACTTTAAGGAACGGCGCTGCCCGCCCCAACTCAGCCGGCTCCAACATCAAGTGACATAACAGTGCATGTTTTGGTTAGACAAAAGCAGGGAAGGAAGGAAGAGAGGGAGAGAGGGAAAGAAGAGGGGGAGGGAAGGAAGAGAGGGAGGGAGGGTTCGAATACCCAAGCCAACTAGGTGAAAAACCTGTCGACATGCTCTCAAGCAAGGCACTGAACCCTAATTGCTCCTGTAAGTCGCTCCGGATCAGAGCATCTGCTAAATGACTAAAATGTAAATGTAGCCATGTGGCGCCACTCCTGTCATAAATAATATCCGCTGTGGTTAAGTGAGAGGAAGAGACTCAGCCCAAATGGTTTGCTGGTGGAAGGACACCACTCAGCTCTTCTCAGACATACACACACCTGCTCAGCACTCTCCTGCCCCCCTACTGATTCTGAGGACAGAAGAGGACTCGTCGTTAAATCAACCTACCTACAAGACCTGAGGGCAAGAGTAAGACGCTTAGCAGATGGAGAGCAAAGAGACACAGGTGGAAAAGGGAATAAAGGCAATGGTCCACATTTCTATCTCCCTCTGCCCTGGGCTAGAGCCAAGCCAGATCCATCTGCCCGGGGCTAGAGCCAAGCCAGATCCATCTGCCCGGGGCTAGAGCCAAGCCAGATCCATCTGCCCGGGGCTAGAGCCAAGCCAGATCCATCTGCCCTGGGCTAGAGCCAAGCCAGATCCATCTGCCCTGGGCTAGAGCCAAGCCAGATCCATCTGCCCTGGGCTAGAGCCAAGCCAGATCCATCTGCCCTGGGCTAGAGCCAAGCCAGATCCATCTGCCCTGGGCTAGAGCCAAGCCAGATCCATCTGCCCTGGGCTAGAGCCAAGCCAGATCCATCTGCCCGGGGCTAGAGCCAAGCCAGATCCATCTGCCCTGGGCTAGAGCCAAGCCAGATCCATCTGCCCTGGGCTAAAGCCAAGCCAGATCCATCTGCCCTGAGCTAAAGCCAAGCCAGATCCATCTGCCCTGGGCAAGAGCAAAGCCAGATCTCTCTGCCCTGGGCTAGACCCAAGCCAGATCCATCTGCCCTGGGCTAGAGCCAAGCCAGATCCATCTGCCCTGGGCTAGAGCCAAGCCAAATCCATCTGCCCTGGGCTAGAGCCAAGCCAGATCCATCTGCCCTGGGCTAAAGCCAAGCCAGATCCATCTGCCCTGGGCTAGAGCCAAGCCAGATCCATCTGCCCTGGGCAAGAGCAAAGCCAGATCTCTCTGCCCTGGGCTAGACCCAAGCCAGATCCATCTGCCCTGGGCTAGAGCCAAGCCAGATCCATCTACCCTGGGATAGAGCCAAGCCAGATCCATCTGCCCGGGGCTAGAGCCAAGCCAGATCCATCTGCCCTGGGCTAAAGCCAAGCAAGATCCATCTGCCCGGGGCTAGAGCCAAGCCAGATCCATCTGCCCTGGGCAAGAGCAAAGCCAGATCTCTCTGCCCTGGGCTAGACCCAAGCCAGATCCATCTGCCCTGGGATAGAGCCAAGCCAGATCCATCTGCCCTGGGATAGAGCCAAGCCAGATCCATCTGCCCGGGGCTAAAGCCAAGCCAGATCCATCTGCCCTGGGCTAGAGCCAAGCCAGATCCATCTGCCCTGGGCAAGAGCAAAGCCAGATCCCTCTGCCCTGGGCTAGACCCAAGCCAGATCAATCTGCCCTGGGATAGAGCCAAGCCAGATCCACCTGCCCTGGGATAGAGCCAAGCCAGATCCATCTACCCTGGGCCAGAGCCAAGCCAGATCCATCTGCCCTGGGCTAGAGCCAAGCCAGATCCATCTGCCCTGGGCAAGAGCAAAGCCAGATCTCTCTGCCCTGGGCTAGACCCAAGCCAGATCCCTCTGCCCTGGGATAGAGCCAAGCCAGATCCATCTGCCCTGGGCTAGAGCCAAGCCAGATCCATCTGCCCTGGGCCAGAGCCAAGCCAGATCCATCTGCCCTGGGCTAGAGCCAAGCCAGATCCATCTGCCCTGGGCTAGAGCCAAGCCAGATTCCTCTGCCCGGGGCTAGAGCCAAGCCAGATCCATCTGCTCTGGGCTAGAGCCAAGCCAGATTCCTCTGCCCTGGGCTAGAGCCAAGCCAGATTCCTCTGCCCGGGACTAGAGCCAAGCCAGATCCATCTGCCCTGGGCTAGAGCCAAGCCAGATCCCTCTGCCCGGGGCTAGAGCTAAGCCAGATCCCTCTGCCTCTTTAGATCACAGGAATAATAACACAGACACATCCTCTTCCCATCTCTCCCAAATTCATGCTACAAGTCCCTTTGAAGACAGAGCCAGTAACGAGAACTTTAGAGTAATAACCTAACAACCTCCCTTGGCTAGGGGACTGCTCTGATATCACATAGTCTAAAACTATGTGATCGTAGAACAATGTTACAGTAGAACAACGCATCTTTCTAAAGAGAACAAGTCCTCATCATCAGGTATGGCCATTCTGTAAAGGGTGTGCACAAAGAGTGACCTTGGTCAGCCCATTAACTGTATACACCTCTTTCTGTCCATGTCTGTGTGTTAATGTGAGTAGATGGTGATTGGCTAAGCAGAAGGGAGTACTGTGTGGAAGAGCACACAGTGAGGATATTGCATCACCATAGCATCTTCAGCATGCCCTGTGGTGCTGTCACGGCAACAGGAGCCAAGAACAAGGAGAGACACCTGGCTGTTGTGTGGCTAAAACCACAACCCTTCTGATGCATCTGTGTGATATTGCTGGTCTACATCTCTCACCAATATGGGCATTGAGATAGAGAAGCCTTACAGTGTGAGTGTAAGAGATTACATCCTCATCTTCTGAGGAGGAGTAGCGAGAAGGATCGGAGGACCAATGTGCAGCGTGGTAAGTGTCCATAATGTTTCATCAAAAATGAACACTGAAATAAAAAACGTGCCAAAACGACACAAACGAAACAGTCCCGTGTGGCACAAACACTGACACGGAAAATAAACACCCACAACTCAAAAGTGAAACCAGGCTACCTAAGTATGATTCTCAATCAGGAACAACGATTGACAGCTGCCTCTGATTGAGAACCATATTAGGCCGAACACAGGAATCCCAAATTATAGAAAAACGAACATAGACAACCCACCCAACTCACACCCTGACCATACTAAAACAAAGATAAAATAAGTGATGAAATAATTGATGTCTAAACATAATGATGAAATAATTCCACTCTGAAACCATATAATTGTATGAAATTGATTGGAATCATAAAACTATAATCTGATGATGTGTGTAGTTTTAGTCAGAATTAGAACAAGGACCTTTTGTTCCTTTTTAGTATGTAAGCAGGGTGCAAGTGGGAAACAAATTATAATAGGAGCTATCGACAGACAAGTTGTAATACTGTGTTCCTTACAGGACATCCTGTCTCCACCCGTGGATGGGAGAAACTGCTAGGCTTGCAGAAAATTATGAAACATGTTGCAGATTAAACAATGTATCTGTGTAGTGGAAAAACACTGACTGTCTGAGCAAGGCGTAGCTTAAGATTTGAACTTGTTTGTGTGTGTTATAAAGACTGTGTTTGTATAATGAACTTCAGAGTACTCTTGTGAATAAACATTTTGACTATTGTAAGCTAGGACTCTTGTCTGTTTCATTCAACCAGAATCTTACAAACTCTGGGTTGTAGACTGAGTAGATACATTGAGGTTAATAAACAGGTTTATTGAAGGTTAATTGAAAACATTATCATAACACTGAGCCAAGTCACATCCTAAATAATCCACTGGGTCAGGGGTGGGCAATTCCAGTCCTCGGGGGCCTGATTTGGAGTTACAGTTTTTCCCCAGCCCCAGCTAACACACCTGACTCCAATAATCAACTAATTATGATCTTCGGCTTAAAATGCTATCAGTTTAATCAGCTGTTTGCTAGGGATGGGGAAGAAGTGTGACATCCCTACTACCCGCGAGGACTGGAGTTGCCCATACCTGCCCTCGGTCTATGCAACAGAAAAACACACGCTAGCGGATAAAATTATATTTTTCTGTCAGCCTGTAAGACAGTAAACCCCTTACACAATACATCAGAATGAATCAACAGTATTGAGTATGTGCATATGTTTGACACAACTCATGTTGAGATATCTGGTGGCCAATTACAGCTTATTATTTCTGGCTGGGGAGAAAGTGTATGCTGGACTGTACAAGTGATGAATAGCCTGCTGATTCCTAGTGGAGGGAGTCAATGCATTGAGTACATATTGGTGTCAGAGGGCACTGCGTGAATTTATTAAATAGGTGTGTGTGTGTGTGTGTGTGTGTGTGTGTGTGTGTGTGTGTGTGTGTGTGTGTGTGTGTGTGTGTGTGTGTGTGTGTGTGTGTGTGTGTGTGTGTGTGTGTGTGTGTGGTATGTTTGTGAATCAGTGGGGGCTGCTGAGGGGAGGACGGCTCATTATAATTCCGGTAATGGAGTCAATGGAATGGCATCAAACACATCAAACATGTGGTTGATACCATTCCATTGACTCCATTACCGGAATTATAATGAGTCCTTCCTCCCCTCAGCAGCCCCCACTGGTGTGAATGTATGGGTATTCACGT
The DNA here is from genome assembly GCF_013265735.2 of Oncorhynchus mykiss. Lineage (NCBI taxonomy): Eukaryota > Metazoa > Chordata > Actinopteri > Salmoniformes > Salmonidae > Oncorhynchus > Oncorhynchus mykiss. The sequence continues at coordinate 29,210,655 of NC_050571.1, read as the reverse complement.
CTTGCCTACTACTTACTAAAACTACATGCTGTCTTTCTAATCGTAGTACATACTAATACGGTAATTGTAGGTGTAGAATGTGGTGTAGAATATGAACATTTTTCCATCAACAGTGATGTTCCAACAGCACGGCCTGTGGATAGTCTCTAAGCTAAAGGCTGACTCCTCACCTTCTCCCATCCATCTCTGTCATTGGGAGGCTGTTTTTGGATCCCTCTGTCACATTATTAATAACGGATATATTCCCATTTGTGCTGCCCTGGGGAAATGAATGATTCGAAATGGGAATAATTCCATTGCCTGTCCCGTCGCCCCTCCTTCCTGGGCTGGGGAAGATGAATGAGGCGGGTGATTAGGAGGAGCAGTGACATGGATGTAGCCATCGAAGCCTGTTAGCAAGCAGTATGAGGGTGAGGGCTGTGCTGTGCATACTGCAGGTCTACACAAAACTACAACAGGAGTTACATATATGTTTAAAATGTTGGGGAGGAAGGGAAGGAGGGAGGAAGGGAAGGAGGGAAGAGGGAGGAAGGGAAGAAGGGAAGGAGGGAAGAGGGAGGAAGGGAGGAAGTAGGAAGGGAAGGAGGGAGGAAGGGAAGGAGGGAAGGAGGCAGGAAGGGAAGGAGGGAGGAAGGGAAGGGAAGGAGGGAGGAAGGGAGGAAGGGAAGGAGGGAGGAAGGGAGGAAGGGAAGGAGGGAGGAAGGGAGGAAGGGAAGGAGGGAGGAAGGGAAGGAGGGAGGAAGGGAAGGAGGGAGGAAGGGAGGAAGGGAAGGAGGGAGGAAGGGAGGAAGGGAAGGAGGGAGGAAGGGAAGGAGGGAGGGAGGGAAGAGGGAGCGGTTATTAAATGTATATTTTTGGGATGCAACAGACATCAGGTTCAACTCTAGTACATTCAGCAGTGAGTGTATCAAGCCTGCATTGTTCAGTGTGCAACAGGCAGACCGAGAGAGAGAGAGAGAGAGAGAGGGAGAGAGAGAGAGAGAGAGAGAGAGAGAGAGAGAGAGAGAGAGAGAGAAAGTTTCTCTGTGGTTTAGGATGACTCAGACAGTGACGGCCCACTCACTGCCACTCTCATTTGGCCCAGGATCAACCTGTTCTATAGCAACCCTGCAGAACCCAATTCTAGGGCGCGCTGCGCCCCAGACAGCTCTATAATACAAGCAGTGATGAAACCAGTCAACGAGCAGTGTCATCATGGGGCTTAGTGCAAAGCTATGTTCTGATCTGAATAAAGGTCTGCATCGTCGGCATCAAATTACTGTTCCCATGGTAACCTCAATAAAATGGCACTTCTTGGATGATGGTTTTCTCTGAGATTTTAGAAATAAGGATTTGGGGTGTTGATTACAGTTCAGTCACGTACGCAATAGCAGTGTGTGTAGGTGTAATCATTTTCCTCAGACATTAGTCATTCCATTCATGGACATCACAGCCTTCCCTGCACGTCTTCTAGTCTTTAAGCACAACTAAACTCAGCAAAAAAAGAAACGAACAAACGAGCAAACTTAACGTGTAAGTATTTGTATGAACATAACAAGATTCAACAACTGAGACATATACTGAACAAGTTCCACAGACATGTGACTGAATGAAATTGAATAATGTGTTCCTGAACAAAGGGGGGTCAAAATCAAAAGTAACAGTCGGTATCTGGTGTGGCCACCAGCTGCATTAAGTACTGCAGTGCATCCCCTCCTCATGGACTCATGGACACCAGATTTGCCAGTTCTTGCTGTGAGATGTTACCCCACTCTTCCACCAAGACACCTGCAAGTTCCTGGACATTTCTGGAGGGAATGGCCATGGCCCTCACCCTCTGATCCAACAGGTCCCAGAAGTGCTCAATGGGATTGAGATCCAGGATCTTCGCTGGCCATGGCAGAACACGGACATTCCTGTCTTGCAGGAAATCATACACAGAACAAGCAGTATGGCTTGTTGTCATGCTGGAGGGTCATGTCAGGATGAGCCTGCAGGAAGGGTACCACATGAGGGAGGAGGATGTCTTCCCTGTAATGCACTGCGTTGAGATTGCCTGCAATGACAACAAGCTCAGTCCGATGATGCTGTGACACACCGCCCCAGACCATGACAGACCCTCAAGCGCCAAATCGATCCCGCTCCAGAGTACAGGCCTCAGTGTAACGCTCATTCCTTCGACGATAAACGCGAATCCAACCATCACCCCTGGTGAGACAAAACCTGTAGCGCTGTCTTAGGCGTCTCACAGTACGGACATTGCAATTTATTGCCCTGGCCACATCTGCAGTCCTCATGCCTCATGCATGTCAGTAGAAAGGCCTCTTTAGTGTCCTAAGTTTTCATAACTGTGACCTTAATTGCCTACCGTCTGTAAGCTGTTAGTGTCTTAAACAGGTGCATGTTCATTAATTGTTTATGGTTCATTGAACAAGCATAAGAAACAGTGTTTAACCCCTTTACAATGAAGATCTGTGAAGTTATTTGGATTTTTACAAATTATCTTTGAAAGACAGGGGCCTGAAAAAGGGACGTTTCTTTTTTTGCTGAGTTTATGTATTGAGCTCAGAGGCTGTTGCCCAACGCCCATGTCCAATGCTACACAGCCCACCACAAAATGGCCGCCACAATTGATTCGGATGTATCTCTTCCCCTCCCACCCTCATCTACAGGGAGCCTCCCCTGTCAATCCATCCTCAGTGGTGTCAACAACAAGGGGAAAGGCACTGAGTCGTGACTGAAGCGATGTAGTCCATTTCTCAACAACACACTCCTTTTCAATTAACTTCTGTCACGCTCAGCTGCGACTCGACTCCACAATAAGTGCATAGGCAAACATTCAAAGGCAGCCCCCCCCCCCCCCCCCCCCATGTGATGTCTAAATAAGGCTGTGTTTAATAGGGAACATTTGGATGGGGGATTTTGGGGGTGGGTGTTGACTGGCTTTGAGCCGGGTTGTGTGTGTTCAGCTCTTATGCGAGCTACCCACTAATTGAAGTTGTTGTCTGCTCGCTTTATCGACTAAACCGTGTGTTCTCTTCAACTTAGTTGGAGACAGGATTTACAGGGAAGTAGGTGCAACAACAGAGGTTCACTTTGAGATGTCTTCTGTAAGTTAGGATTCACTTCAGAACATCAGTGAAGTAAGAAACACTGTGTACCAAAAGTTGGTGATCTGCAAGTTAGAAGAGCTGCCTTCACTTTCCACGCATACACACATAGCACACACACAGCACACACACAGCACACACACATAGCACACACACAGCACACACACAGTACACACACAGCACACACACAGTACACACACACGTTTGTTTTACTATCCTTGTGGGGACCAAACAATTGATTCCCATTCCTTTTTCCTTGTGTGGATCGGCGAAATGTGCCCACAATTTTCTTTGTTTTACTACTCTTGTGAGGACTTCTGGTTTCCGCAAGGATAATAACCCCCCATACAGACAATGTATCAGGAAACACATTGGACTTCAATAAACATTAGAGGGAGTAGGCCCCTGTCCACATTGACGGGACCATAGTGGAGCAGGTGGAAAGCTTCAAGTTCCTCGGCGTTCACATCTCTGACGATCTGAAATAATCCACCCACGCAGACAGCATGGCGAAGAAGTCACAACAGCGCCTCTTCAACCTCAGGAGGCTGAAGAAATTTGGCTTGGAACCTAAAACCCTCACAAACTTTTACAGATGCCCAATTAAAAGCATCCTGTTGGGCTGTATCGCCGCCTGGTACGACAACTGCACCACCAGCAACCGCTGGGTTCTCCAAAGGGTGGTGCAGTCTGCCCAACGCATCACCAGGGGCCAACTACCTGCCCTCCAGGACACCTACAGCACCTGATGTCACACGACGGCTAAAAAAATCATCAAGGACAACAACCACCCGAGCCACTGCCTGTTCACCCCGCTATCATCCAGAGGGTGAGGTCAGTCCAGGTGCATCAAAGCAGGGACCGAGAGAGTGAAAAACAGCTTCTATCGCAAGGCCATCAGACTGTTAAATAGCCATCACTAGGTGGCTTCCACCCAGTTACATAACCCTGCACCTTAGAGGCTGCTGCCAAATATACATAAACTTGAAATTACTGGCCACTTTAATAATGTTTACATTTTTACTCATCTCATATGTACATACTGTATTATATTCTACTGTATTTTAGTCAATGCCACTCCAACATTGCTCATCCTAATAGTTATATATTCCTTAATTCCATTATTTTACTTTTAGGATTGTGTGTATTATGTGTATTGTTGAGAATTGTAAGATATTACTGTACTATTACTGTACTGAAACACAAGCATTTCGCTACACCCTCAATAACATCTGCTAAACATGTGTATGTGACAAATAATGTTGCATTTGATGTCTGTCTGTCTGTCCCTTGGCCTGAGTGACCTGACGGAGTCGAGGGCAACACCACCTCCTTCCCCCCAGCCTAGAGTGTGTGACTCAATGTAATTTGAGTGCCACTTTGGAGTGCTTGTACTTAATCACACAAGTCACATACTCTGCATAACGTAATGCTTGAACAATTCCCCCTCTCTGTTCTATAGCCTGTGCCTAGCACTCAGTGTTCAGGTATGCTGCTGCCAGTCTTCACCAGAAACACATATTAACTATTCATCCCACTTCCATTATGACCGCAGCACTACTTCCCATTTCTCCATTTTTCTAAGGTCGGAAGTCATTAATGTCAACTTATAACCTGGTTGCGTTTGTTTGTGTGTGTCCCTGTGGGTGCATGCATTTGGAGTGCGTATGTGTGCATATTTGTGTGTGTGTGTGCTCATTTGAGCATGCCTGCGTGTGTGTATTTTGGAAGTTGAATAAAACCCTCCCACTGCAATTGTCCCATTAAAATCAACAATATGTCATTTCAAAACTAGGCATGAGGTGCCAGACAGGACAAGGTGCTACCTGCAGCCCAGGTCAGAGCGGACAGACTGGAGACATGAGGCAGACAGAGAGAGGCAGACAGAGAGAGGCAGACAGAGAGAGGCAGACAGCAAGAGGCAGACATAGAGAGAGAGAGAGAGAGAGAGAGAGAGAGAGGGGGAGAGGCAGACAGAGAGAGAGAGAGAGAGAGAGAGAGAGAGAGTGTGTCTCCCTGTCCCCAGGACTTACTACAACTCAACTGGCTGACACCACACCTGGCCCCTGGATTCTGCCCTGGTTGCAGGTTTTGTACACACTACTGTCAGGGCTGGAAATACCTACTGTCTGTGCTGGTGGCACGAGTGTCAGATTGTGTCTGGGCTGGATGGAGGGCACTGGATAGAGAGTCAGACTGTCTGGGCTGGATGGAGGGCACTGGGTAGAGAGTCAAACTGTCTGGACTGGATGGAGGGCAATGGGTAGAGAGTCAGACTGTCTGGACTGGATGGAGGGCACTGGATAGAGAGTCAGACTGTCTGTGCTGGATGGAGGGCACTGGATAGAGAGTCAGACTGTCTGGGCTGGATGGAGGGCACTGGATAGAGAGTCAGACTGTCTGGGCTGGATGGAGGGCACTGGATAGAGAGTCAGACTGTCTGGGCTGGATGGAGGACACTGGGTAGAGAGTCAAACTGTCTGGACTGGATGGAGGGCAAAGGGTAGAGAGGAGGAGATGATTCCGTTATGGGGAAAACCATAAATAGTCCCTGTATAGCAGGATAATCATCAGAGGAGTTTCAGGCCTCTGGCTGTATGATGGCTACCGATGGGAGGAAATATAATTTTGTCTAATCCATAGTTAATGGCCCCTTGTCACTCTTAATTACAACTTAATTTAAACGTATGACAAAACATGATGAGGGGAAAGAGTAAAGGGAGGGACTCGCATGAAAAAGAGAGAGAAAAATGTAAGAAATAGTCAGAGATCTTACAGTATCTGGGAGAAGGGTTCTTTGAATATATCAACCCCGGTAACTTCCAGTCCAGAGGCCTGACTCCTACAGTTGGACAATTGTTACCAACATATTAAAATAACAATGAATTACATATTTTCATTAAAACGTTATAGTCTTGACAAATCTGTTTCGTAGTTATTTTAATGTAGTTGCTATGCAAAAGGACTGGTTGTCTGTTCTAAACAAAATAGTTGCTATGCAGGCTGTATAACATTCTTGCTACTGTAGCTAGCTAGCCAACCTAAGCTAACTCAGTCATGTCAAACATTGCACCTGGAATGACAGTACGTACACTACAGTAGTTTGTCTATATTGAGCAGTACTACAGAGCCATGAACTAGTTCAGAGAAGTGGAGGCTGCAGAGGGCATGGAGGGGCCTGTTCCCCATCTCTGTAGTGGGGGCCTGTGGTGAGTGGCACTGGCACTCCGGTACTGTAGGTCGACAGTTCTGCAGTACGTTCTGCTTCCTTCCTGACTCCATGTTTTAGACAAGTACAGATGATGCATCAGCCAAGAGCACCGAGATGGGCAGGTTTAAACAGTGGGTGACGTCTATGGGCTATGGCAGAGAAGAAAGAGGGATGGCTGAGGTGAGAAGAGGAAAAGAGAAAAGAGAGACAGAGAGAAAGTAAGAGAGAGAGAGAGAGAGAGAGAGAGAGAGAGAGAGAGAGAGAGAGAGAGAGAGAGAGAGAGAGAGAGAGAGAGAGAGAGAGAGAGAGAGAGAGAGAGAGAGAGAGAGAGAGAGAGAGAGAGAGAGCAGAAGCAATTTTCCTGAGTTGTTCACAGGGACAAAGATCTATCATTCATCTACATTTACTCATCTCATATCCGCAACACATTGACGTTTGTCCAATGAGGGAACTTTATAGTCTTTGCAGGCTGAAAACATACACCCACCCACACACACATACTCACACTTGCACACACACGCAGAGAGTTGACTTCACTGTGCTCATTCCCACATGACCAGAGCACAACAAAAGGACCAGTCGTTGCATTTAGGCCTGTTGTTCTGACAGTAAGCACTCCATATTGCATTAGGCTGTCGTGCAGCATATTCAGGCAAAACGTGTACGCTGCAAAATGGGGGAAAACCCCAAGAATGCTTTACTTAACCCAAAGTAAAGTTAAACTGTTAGGCATTACATCACATCATCATTACATCACTGTTAGGCATTACAAACTTAGGCATTACATCACATCATCATTACATCACAGTTAGGCATTACAAACTTAGGCATTACATCACATCATCATTACATCACAGTTAGGCATTATAAACGTAGGCATGACATCACTGTTAGGCATTACAAGCATAGGCATTACATCACATCATCATTACATCACTGTTAGGCATTACAAACTTAGGCATTACATCACATCATCATTACATCACTGTTAGGCATTACAAGCATAGGCATTACATCACATCATCATTACATCAGAGTTAGGCATTACAAACTTAGGCATTACATCACATCATCATTACATCAGAGTTAGGCATTACAAACTTAGGCATTACATCACTGTTAGGCATTACAAACTTAGGCATTACATCACTGTTAGGCATTGCATCACTGTAAAGCATTACATCACCGTTAGGCATTACATCACTGTTAGGCATTACATCACATCATCATAACATCACTGTTAGGCATTACATCACTGTTAGGCATTACATCACTGTTAGGCATTACATCACTGTTAGGCATTACATCACATCATCATTACGTCACAGTTAGGCATTACAAACTTAGGCATTGCATTACATCATCACTGTTAGGCATTACATCACTGCTAAGCATTACATTACTGTTAGGCATTACATTACTGTTAGGCATTACATCACTGTTAGGCATTACATCACGGCTAGGCATTACATCACAGTTAGGCATTACATCACTGTTAGGCATTACATCACTGTTAGGCATTACAAACTTAGACATTACATCACTGTTAGGGATTACATCACTGTTAAGCATTACATCCCTGTTAGGCATTACATCACTGTTAAGCATTACATTACTGTTAGGCATTACATTACTGTTAGGCATTACATCACGGCTAGGCATTACATCACTGTTAGGCAATACATCACTGTTAGGCAATACATCACTGTTAGGCATTACATCACTTACTTTGTTAAGTTTCGATTCTCCACTAGCAGAGGCCTTCTGAAGCAGACGTAGCTATTGGATGCTACTATAGCGATCTAAAGAACAAGGCCTCTTTTCAATACAGTCTTTAATCCTTTGGAGGTCTTTTGAGCATTCTCTGTCTGAATGAGTGATGTACTGTAACAAATAACCATCTGATTGATTACCTTTCAATAATAGACCTAGAATAGCTCTAGAATGATAAGGTGGGACAGTATCAAGACGCTCTCTGATTTCTCAGCTCTCAAATGCAATTCTGCCGACTGGCACCCATGGTTGACCCATACAGAAGGTCCAGCCAATGTCGAGTGGAGGGAATGTGTCCAGGAGGGCAGGGTGGCCATGGAGACCTAGGCCCGGTTTCCCAAAAGCCTCTTATGGTTCTAAGATGAACGTAGCCTTAAGATGCTTTTGGGGAACTGGGCCCAGGTCGGGTTGGGGTTTTAAAAAGTCTGGGCAATGTTAGTGATCACTGACAGGCTCACACACACACACACACACACACAACAGCAGCCTTCTGCTGCCTAATGACACAGAACGCTCTGGTGCAGAAGAGATTTTCAGATTGTAATTTCTCTAATTGCTCTCCTCTGCAGGAGCTGGTACGACACAGACGAAGTTGAGCGGTCTGCTACAGAGAAACACTCTCCCATGGGTCCCTAACTAGCTGGGCTTTGTCTATGTTTTTGGACACTTCAAATAGTGATAGTGAATCGGCTAGTCTTTTCCGATACTGTACTGTATTCTCGCTCACTTTCTACTTTTTTTTTTTTGTACACTCCCTTTCCACTACTTTCTATTGTACCTAAACCCTTCTGATATTCAGCATATGCCTGTTCCTGTACTTCCTCTACACCATATGTTGAGCAGCAGTGGTAGTGGAGAGAGGGGTCAGTGCTAGATGGTAGACAGGTACAGAGAGTGTAAGGTATTAAGGGAAGGGTTGCAGACCTGCTTATGCAACAGTGGAACGGAGCAGAGCATTAATGCATATCACCCGGGATAACATCCAGGGGAGCCAGAGAGGGATGACAGTAGTCGTTGAGAAAGGGGGGGGGGGTAGAAGGATGAGGTAGGAGGAGGTGTAGTCAGTGGCGTCCTTAGGCCAGGACTTCCGGGGGCCTCAGCCCGGGATGTTTTTGATCCAGCCCTGAACCTTTGATCGTAAAACTTTTTTTTTTTTTTACATTTCAGTCTATGGGTTTCCATAACCACACAGGACTTGTGCTATGCAGTATTAAAAACAATGTTCTACTGACAAATTTCTATGAGAAAAATGAACAGTCCAATATACTGCGCTAGGCAGTAACAGGCACTGCAAGAAGCCCCTGGAGTGACGCGGGGCCTGCTGTGATTGGTTGAGATTGGCAGTGGACCACTCATGTCCCTTGACCTCTCCCCCACCACTACAGTCACTCTATCAGGGTCTGCATCGTAGCACTGACCTAATAAAGATATTCAGAACGGGGATTTGAACTTGCAACCTTTCAGTTACTAGTCCAACACTCTAACCACTAGGCTACCCTGCCGCTCCATGTGATGGAGAGAGACACACCAGACAAGACACAGAGCCAGCAACATAAGAATAGGATATGATGGAGAGAGAAACACCAGACAAGACAGAGACAGCAACAGAAGAATAGGATATGATGGAGAGAGACACACCAGACAAGACACAGAGACAGAAACAGAAGAATAGTATATGATGGAGAGAGACACACCAGACAAGACACAGAGACAGCAACATAAGAATATGATATGATGGCGAGAGACACACCAGACAAGACAGAGACAGCAACAGAAGAATAGGATATGATGGAGAGAGACACACCAGACAAGACACAGAGACAGAAACAGAAGAATAGTATATGATGGAGAGAGAAACACCAGACAAGACAGAGACAGAAACAGAAGAATAGGATATGATGGAGAGAGACACACCAGACAAGACACAGAGACAACAACAGAAGAATAGGATATGATGGAGAGAGACACACCAGACAAGACAGAGACAGCAACAGAAGAATAGGATATGATGGAGAGAGACACACCAGACAAGACACAGAGACAGCAACAGAAGAATAGGATATGATGGAGAGAGACACACCAGACAAGACACAGAGACAGAAACAGAAGAATAGGATATGATGGCGAGAGACACACCAGACAAGACACAGAGACAGCAACAGAAGAATAGGATATGATGGAGAGAGAGACACCAGACAAGACAGAGATAGCAACAGAAGAATAGGATATGATGGAGAGAGAGACACCAGACAAGACAGAGACAGCAACAGAAGAATAGGATATGATGGAGAGAGAGCCACCAGACAAGACAGAGACAGCAACAGAATAATAGGATATGATGGAGAGAGACACACCAGACAAGACACAGAGACAGCAACAGAAGAATAGGATATGATGGAGAGAGACACACCAGACAAGACACAGAGACAGAAACAGAAGAATAGTATATGATGGAGAGAGACACACCAGACAAGACACAGAGACAGAAACAGAAGAATAGGATATGATGGCGAGAGACACACCAGACAAGACACAGAGACAGCAACAGAAGAATAGGATATGATGGAGAGAGAGACACCAGACAAGACAGAGATAGCAACAGAAGAATAGGATATGATGGAGAGAGAGACACCAGACAAGACAGAGACAGCAACAGAAGAATAGGATATGATGGAGAGAGAGCCACCAGACAAGACAGAGACAGCAACAGAATAATAGGATATGATGGAGAGAGACACACCAGACAAGACACAGAGACAGCAACAGAAGAATAGGATATGATGGAGAGAGACACCAGACGAGACACAGAGACAGCAACGTAAGAATAGGATTTGATGGAGAGACACACCAGAAGAACAGAACAGGCCATAACAGAAGAGGATAGGCAAAGGAGACAGTAACAAACAAAAACATGAGACAGCAACAGACAAGACACAGAGAAAGTGACAGAAGAGGGCAGATGGAGAGAGAACAGAGGTGGATTGAACACATAGTAGACTATCTCTTCTAGCTGCTCTATAGAGAGAACAGAGGTGGATTGAACACATAGTAGACTGTATCTCTTCTAGCTGCTCGATAGAGAGAACAGAGGTGGATTGAACACATAGTAGTAGACTGTATCTCTTCTAGCTGCTCTATAGAGAGAACAGAGGTGGATTGAACACATAGTAGACTGTATCTCTTCTAGATGCTCTATAGAGAGAACAGAGGTGGATTGAACACATAGTAGACTGTATCTCTTCTAGCTGCTCTATAGTTTTTAATTGTCTGTATTTATAAGCAGACAGTGAAAAAGTGAAACATGGTTTACAATGAATTTATAGGTGAGGTGAAAATGCCTGTGAAATTACTATTAAAACAATGAATTTACTTTACACTTTTTACAACCAGGACAGGAATAGAGATGAAGGTAGACGAGAGACAGCAACATTGAATACTAACAAACAGCTTCATCAGAAACAGCTTCATCAGAAACAGATTCATCAGAAAATGCATCGGCAACGTTTTACCCACGGTGAGGGGTTGATTCTTCTCCAATCAAAAGCCCTGGATTAACACAGAGGTTGGCGCTAAACTAAAGAGCTGGGCTACCGCACACAGAGGACATGAATAAGTACCAGACGGCCCGCTATGACCTCCGCAGTCATCAAACAAGCAAAAGTCCAATATAGGAACAATGTGGAATCCTATTACACAGGCTCCACCACCCGCGGGTATGTGGCAGGGGTTACAGTCCATTACGGATTACAAAGGAAGACCCAACCGTGATCTGCCCAACGATGCTTCTCTACCAGACCAACTCAACGCATTCTAAGCTTGGTTTGACAACAAGATCAAGCCGGGTGTGAGTGCCGACTGTGTGATCTTACTCTCCGATGCCAACGTGAGAAGGGTCTTTAATCAGGTCAACACTTAAGGCCGCGGGCCCTGACGCTATTCCAGGAGGCGTTCTCAGAGCGTGCGCAGAACAGCTGCCAGGCATATTCACAGTCATTTTCAACCTCTCCTTGTCCCAGTCTGTAATCCTCACATGTTTTAAAATGACCACCATCATCCCTGTTCCTAAGAACTCTTAAGGCTTCATGCCACAATGACTACCACCCTGTATCATTCACTTCTGTAATCATGAAGTGCTTTAAGAGGCTGGTTATGGCACACATTAACTCCACCATCCCAGCCCCCCTAGACCCACTCCAATTTGCATATCGCCCCAACAGGTCCATCGATGACGCAATCTCAATTGCTCTCCACACTGCCCTCACCCACTTAGAGAAGAGGAATACCTCTGTGAGAACGCTGTTCATTGACTACAGCGCAGCCAGCGTTCAACACCCTTATCCCCTCCAAGCTCGTCACCAAATCAAATCAAATTGTATTGGTCACACACAAATATTTAGCAGATGTTACTGCGGGTGTCGCGAAATGCTTGTGTTCCCTAGCTACAACAGTGCAGTAGTATCTCACAATTCACAACAATACACACAATACACACAATCTTGAAAGTAAAATAATGGAATTAAGAAATATATAAATACTTGGACAAGCAATGTCGGAGTGGCATTGACCAAAATACAGTAGAATACAGTATAAACATACAACATTAGTAAAACAGTATGTAAACATTATTAAAGTGACTGGTGTTCCATTATTAAAGTGGCCAGTGATTACATGTCTATGTATACAGGGCAGCAGCCTCTGAGGTGCAGGGTTGTGTAACCGGGTGGTAGCCGGCTAGTGGTGGCTATTTAACAGTCTGATGGCCTTGAGATAGAAGCTGTTTTTCAGTCTCTCGGTCCCAGCTTTGATGCACCTGTACTGACCTCGCCTTCTGGATGGTAGCGGTGAGAACAGGCAGTGGCTCGGGTGGTTGTTGTCCTTGATGATCCTTTTGGCCGTCGTGTGACATCGGGTCGTGTAAGTTCCTCGAGTCCAAATCCCTGAAGACTTAAAACGGTCCAAACACACATGCACAGTCGTGAAGGAGGCGCAAACCCCTCAAGAGGTTGAAAAAGTTTGGTATGGGCCCTCACATCCTGAAAAAGTTGTACAGCTGTACCCTCCCTCCCGTCCAGGACCTCTATATCATGCGGTCTGAAAAGAAGGCCCAGAAAATCATTAAAGACCCCAACCACCCAAGTCACAGACTATTATCTCTTCTGCCACACGACAAGAGGTACCGGTGCATCAAGTCTGACACTAAGGAATACGACTGATAAATAGCTAACGAAATAGCTACACGGACAGAGTTTACCTTGCGTCTTTTATTTCAGTCTCTATGCACACTCACACACACTGACACACCCACATACACACACACTCGCGCCATCATTTGTTCACACATAATATGCACAAACAGTACATTTAGACTGACTCTACACACCCGCACACTCACATACAATCATCATATAAGCTGCTACTCTGTTTATCGTATATCCTGATGCCTAGTCACCTTACCCTATACATATCTACCTTTATCGATCCGGTATCCCTGGATCGATGGAGGTAGACTTTTCAAATATGTTCTGTATACAGTATGCTTACTTTGTGTATTTCATATTTATTACTATTATCTCTCATGTTATTTCTTTTTTTCTAGTAATACATTGTTAATGATTATTGCATTGTTGGGTTTTGAGTTTGCATGAAAGGCATTTCACTGTACTTGTGCATGTGACATTAAAACTTAAACTAAGAGACAGCTACAGAAGAGGGCAGACGAGAGAGACAGCAACAGATGACACAGAGAAAGTGATGTAGAGAAGCAGAGGAGGGGTGATCACACAGACCTAAAGCTGCTCTATGGATTCTAAATACTGCACAGTGTGTGTGAGAGAGTGAGAGTGAGAAGGTGTTTGGGTACTGTGGGATTCTTTAATCAGCCTGGATCATTGGACAGGTCAGAGTCTGTTTGACGTTGGTGAGTGGTTTTTGGCAATACACTGTAGATGTATGTGCTCCAGAGTAGAGAGTGTTCCAGAGTAGAGAGTGTTCCAGAGTAGAGAGTGTTCCAGAGTTGAGAGTGCTCCAGAGTAGAGAGTGTTCCAGAGTAGAGAGTGCTCCAGAGTAGAGAGTGTTCCAGAGTAGAGAGTGTTCCAGAGTTGAGAGTGCTCCAGAGTATAGAGTGTTCCAGAGTAGAGAGTGTTCCAGAGTTGAGAGTGCTCCAGAGTAGAGAGTGTTCCAGAGTAGAGAGTGCTCCAGAGTAGAGAGTGCTCCAGAGTAGAGACTGCTCCAGAGTAGAGTGTTTCAGAGTAGAGAGTGCTCCAGAGTAGAGAGTGTTCCAGAGTAGAGAGTGCTCCAGAGTAGAGAGTGCTCCAGAGTAGAGAGTGTTCCAGAGTAGAGAGTGTTCCAGAGTAGAGAGTGTTCCAGAGTAGAGAATGTTCCAGAGTAGAGAGTGTTCCAGAGTAGAGAGTGTTCCAGAGTAGAGAATGTTCCAGAGTAGAGAGTGTTCCAGAGTAGAGAGTGTTCCAGAGTAGAGAATGTTCCAGAGTAGAGAGTGTTCCAGAGTAGAGAGTGTTCCAGAGTAGAGGATGTTCCAGAGTAGAGAGTGTTCCAGAGTAGAGAGTGTTCCCGAGTAGAGAGTGTTCCAGAGTAGAGAATGTTCCAGAGTAGAGAATGTTCCAAAGTAGAGAGTGTTCCAGAGTAGAGAGTGTTCCAGAGTAGAGAATGTCCCAGAGTAGAGGATGTTCCAGAGTAGAGAGTGTTCCAGAGTAGAGAGTGTTCCAGAGGAGAGAGTGTTCCAGAGTAGAGAGTGTTCCAGAGTAGAGAGTGTTTCAGAGTAGAGAGTGTTTCAGAGGAGAGAGTGTTCCATAGGAGAGAATGTCCCAGAGTAGAGGATGTTCCAGAGTAGAGAGTGTTCCAGAGTAGAGAGTGTTCCAGAGGAGAGAGTGTTCCAGAGTAGAGAGTGTTCCAGAGTAGAGAGTGTTTCAGAGTAGAGAGTGTTTCAGAGGAGAGAGTGTTCCATAGGAGAGAGTGTTCCAGAGTAGAGAGTGTTCCAGAGTAGAGAGTGTTCCAGAGTAGAGAATGTTTCAGAGGAGAGAGTGTTCCAGAGTAGAGAGTGTTCCAGAGTAGAGAGTGTTCCAGAGGAGAGAGTGTTCCAGAGTAGAGAGTGTTCCAGTGTAGAGACTGTTCCAGAGAAGAGAGACCCACAGTAGCAAATGTAATTGAGTACTGACAGTGTCTACTTTGGCAAGTGGGAAGGTGCAAGTTACCTGAAAAATATCTCATCTCTCAATGTTCTAATCTCTCAATGTTCATTTCAAAGTGCATCAAATTCATGCATCTAGCTTTTTCAAAACATTTTCTTTCCCCGGACCCCCATCCTGGCTTTGGGCTAAGCCCCAAATGTCTTCACATCCTAGAAACACCCCTGGGTGTAATATGGGCAGAAATAGGTTCAGGATATCAGGAGACCAGGACTGGGTCCTCTGCTTATCAGACATGCTTATTCATCATCACAATGACTAGTGTTGTTTTTCCAATGAGAAACAGGAAAGCTTGACTTTGGGTGATAGGCTAAATTGAAGAAAACCATCTCTTATGAATTAGTCACTAGATTTAAATACTGTAGATGGAATTACGTCACTAAAGGCTGACCTTAATACTGTCTGTTCTTTCAGTGCTTAACGATAGATATGACTGACTTACAGGGCCAATTTGTGCAATAGCTTTTTCTTCTGTGACTGCATTTTCTATATGAATTTACTTCCCTGAATCCACCTGGTGACATGAAGGGGAACTCTTTAGTAGTGTGCCGCGGCGGTTTGACGGTTTTGAAGCCCAGTGGTGTGGTGCCAAGAATATACCATGGACACACCAACACGCACACAGCTATTTTACATAGCCTAGTGATGGGCACTGTCCCAATACCTTTGTACTTGAATCGTCTGTTTCTCCACTGCCCTCTTCAGACATTACACTAATTAACACTAATGAGGGGTCAACTGAGTTCGTTTCATGACAGTCTGAAAAGTAGATAAGAAAGTCATAGAAAACTATTAGACGCAAAGTCCAAAACAGCAGCAGGGAGGACCGTCTGCATGTAAAGTACAGTGAGCCAGCCTGCATTCACCCACAGTCAATGGGCTTCTCTGTGTGCTTCAACACTTCTAAAAGAGTTAGGGCACGGCCGCTAACTGACGGACTGGCACACAAAATGACCCCCACTCTCAGGCGTCAAGGATCTTACGGCAAGATGACGACTTCCAGAGGTTAACCACAGCAGGCAAGCTGACGATGTGCCTCCTGAATGCTAGGTGTGCTTAAACTGTGTTCCATTGTCCTATCGCACACCCTGCGTGAGATTATTGAAGAGGAGGAAAGGGTTTGGATCACGTTGTTATCTTGTCATGTATGAGTTTCTGACTGAATGTGTGTGACCTGGTAACTGTACCCTATTCATGTACCTTACTTTGGTTTTTGATCCTGCAGTTTGCACAGTGATGGTGTTGCATGGACAGTAAAGCTTGTTTGTACAGTGGTCTTGCTATTTGTAATGTCATTTTTCAGGTAGCCCTGTCATCCTGTAATTCACATCATACCCATGTAGTTTGCACTGTGATCCTGCGTATTGACTTCACACAGTTGTTAATGACTGTGTGGTCAAAGCGTTTTACACTCGGCAGAGTAAAATGCTTCAGCTCCACTCATACCACCGGCAGACACGGGCTGCAGTCCAAACACGTTATTTTTACCCCTTCAGCCCTTGCACTAGCCACTTTCCCTCAGGGGAATCCCCATAGAAACCAGATGCAGTTTGATTGCCATCTTAAGTGGAGGTCCAATTCACTAACGTTGCCCCCTCGACCCTCGGTTTAGCTGGAGGGAGCGAGTGAACAACTTGGTCACTTGCGGGGTTGATATGACCCACAATTCAATGCAAACTGTAGTCACATGTCAAACTCTTGTGGCCGCAAAGTGTCAAATTGTTGGAATAAATCACCAAACTATAAGACTAGCTAGCCAGCTATGGGTAACTGTAGCTAGCAACCTGACAGGAGTGCTAGCTAGATACGTTAGCTTACTATGTACATCAAAAGCTTTAGGTAGGTTTTTTTTAACTCAACTTCAAGATTTCCACCAAGGACGTTGCCTCTCCGATCATCACTCTCACTCGCTTGGGCAAGGGACATTTAAGGGACACTCGGATGTGACGATGTAAAGCGTTATTCAAGGGCTGAGGGTTTAGGGCCGAGGGGCTGTCTACTTTGAGTTTGAAATACAGTCACTCTTCTCTCTCGGCTGCTTCCTCCCAGTGATTTACCGGCAACAATCATGTGGCCTGTGGCCTTAGCCCGGCCTTTGGCATCACTTAACCCTTTCCCCACTTCTCCCAGGAGGTCCCAACATTATAATGAGCCACAGACCGTCCCATAAACATAACTCCTGCTGCACCCGTTAAAGTCTGAAGATTGGCCAGGAATATGTCTTCTTGGGTATGGGCTTAGAAGAGAGTAAAGACATGATAGCTGAGTCTAAGTAGCTCCTATCCACACTTGTTCAGAGTGAGTAAATATTTGACATTCTCACAAACAGGAAATCGAAGTTGCGTTGTAACAGTGGGGGAAGCTCATATTTCCTTCAGTGAGATGACAGTTGGCTCAGCTCAATGGGAAAGTGATTGCCATCAATCAATAAGAGAGTAAACAAACAAAAAATCCACCATTGCGTTCCTAAAGAAGTGAAAAAAACGAAAATCTTAAAATCAATATCGGGCCCTTTTTTGGAGGTCTACAGGAGGCAGAGATAGTTGGTGTGCAGTAAGAAAAGCATAATGTAGATCTTACCGGAGGTAGAGTACGGATTCACACTATTCCTTCACATCACTAAAATACAGTATAAGCCTCCTAAATGATTCCGAAACACATCGAAATATATAAAGTCTGTATTTCCATCTACTCTAAAAGCAGCCATATCCCTCCCAATTCCACCGCTGAATTTCAGGAAATGGAGCTGTATTGTAGTTAATGATGATTTTTTACTCTTTAATACTGAGGCTATGTAATGTCAACTCGCAGTGTTTTCTGGTCTATAGGAGCTGACAGTGCTGGTTCTCAGACAGGCTGTAGATATGGATCTCTTGTATAAGCCTGAAAGTCTCTGTTGGTCCTCCAGACGAGACTGAACCTATGTTGCTTTGTTCTACCAGCGCTCCAGGACTAGACTGGTACAGTGTATAGTAGTGATATGCCTCTGTTCTGTTCAGGGGACAGAACCGAAAACCAGAAAATAACTAAATGTTTCAAAGAACCAAAACGGAACCTTGAATGAAAGTGATCCACACTGTTCCTGAACAGAATTGTTATTTTAAAAGCATGGGAACCAGTTAATAACATTCCAGGCATTCTTTTCATAGTCCCACTCAACAAAGCGTTTATGCAAAGCCCTCATTCCAGTGTCTGTGTCACGCCCTGACCTTAGAGATCCTTTTTATGTCTCTATTTTGGTTTGGTCAGGGCGTGAGTTTGTGTTTCTATGATTTTCTATTTCTATGTTTTGGCCGGGTATGGTTCTCAATCAGGGACAGCTGTCTATCGTTGTCTCTGATTGGGAACCATACTTAGGTACCATTTTCCCACCTGTGTTTGTTGGAAGTTAACTTTGTTTGATGGCACATAGCCTTAAACTTCAAGGTTTGTTTTGTATTGTTTATTGTTTTGTCGGCGTCATTTCTTAAATAAAATAAAATGTATACTCACCACACTGCACCTTGGTCCTCATCCTTCAACAGCCGTGACAGAACTTCCCACCACCAAAGGACCAAGCAGCGTGGTAAGAAGGAGGACTGGACATTTTAAATGGCAAGGGATCCTGGATTTGGGAGGAGATCCTGGCCGGGAAGGATCGCCTGCCCTGGGAGCAGGTAGAAGCAGAGAGGAAGGCGAAGGCAGCAGCTAAAGCGGAGCGGCAACGTTATGAGGGAACACGGCTAGCAAGGAAGCCCGAGAGGAAGCCGGGGAGTGTGGCAGAGTCAGGTTGGAGACCTGAGCCAACTCCCCTTGCTTACCGTGGTGGGCGTCATACTGGTCAGGCACCGTGTTATGCGGTGGAGCACACGGTGTCTCCAGTACGCATTCTTAGCCTGGTGCGCTACATCCCAGCTCCCCGCATCTGCCGGGCTAGGGTGAGCATCCAGCCAGGACGGATTGTGCCAGCCCTGCTCTCCAGACCTCAAGTATGTCTCCACGACCCAGGATATCCTGCGCCGGCTCTGCGCCCTGTGTCTCCAGTGCATCTGCACAGCCCAGAGCATCCTGTGCCTGCGCCCCACACGTGCCGGGCCAAAGTCACCATCCAGCCAGGACGGGTTGTGCAGGCTCTTAGCTCGAGACCTCCAGTGCGCCTCCACGGCCCAGTTTATCCGGTGCCTCGGCCAAGGACAAGTTGCCTCGGCCATGGACTAATATGTATGTATGTCTCCCCAGCCTGGTGAGTCCTGTGCCTACTCCCAGAACCAGGCCTCCTGTGTGTCTCTCCACTCCAGTGATAATCCATGGCAAGAAGCCTCCAGTGATGATCCATGGCACGAAGCCTCCAGTGATGATCCATGGCACAAATCCTCCAGTGATGATCCATGGCACAAAGCCTCCAGTGATGATCCATGGCACAAAGCCTCCAGTGATGATCCATGGCAAGAAGCCTCCAGTGATGATCCACGGCACGAAGCCTCCAGTGAGTAGTCATGGCAGGAAGCCTCCAGTGAGGAGTCATTGCACGAAGCCTCCAACGACGGCCTCCAATTCGGAGCCTACAGCGACGGTCTCCAGTCCGAGCCTCCAGCGACGGTCTCCAATCCGGAGCCTCCAGCGACGGTCTCCAGTCCGGAGCCTCCAGAGACGGTCTCCAGTCCGGAGCCTCCAGAGACGGTCTCCAGTCCGGAGCCTCCAGAGAAGGTCTCCAGTCCGTAGCCTCCAGAGACGGTCTCCAGTCCGTAGCCTCCAGAGACGGTCTCCAGTCCGGAGCCTCCAGAGACGGTCTCCAGTCCGGAGCCTCCAGAGACGTTCTCCTGTCCGGAGCCTCCAGCGACGGTCTCCAGTCCGGAGCCTCCAGAGACGTTCTCCAGAGAGTCTCCAGCAACAAGGGTGCCCAGTCCGGAGCCTCCAGCAACGAGTGTGCCCTGTCCGGGGCCCGCTACGATAGATGCCCACCCAGACCCTCCCCTAAAAGTTTAGGTTTTGCGGCCGGAGTCCGCACCTTTGGGGGGGGGGGGGGGGGGGGTACTGTCACACCCTGACCTTAGAGATCCTTTTTATGTCTCTGTTTTGGTTTGGTCAGGGTGTGAGTTGGGATGGGCCTCATCCTTCAACAGCCGTGACAGTCTGCTGGCAAGCTGAAAATCTTTACCTGTGCATGTTTAGGCTACATGCCCCTCCCCCTTCAGAAGCACAGGCTACTGTACTGATGTTACAAGCGTGATTCAGAAGATAGAGAGAGTGATTTTTAATTAGCTAGAGAAGAATGGATTCACTTTTTCAATGCTAGTTAAGGATACCATACGTCTAGTTATCACGTTTGAAGTTGGACATATTAAATACAAAAAGTTAAGACTTGTTTTTAGCTAATATGCACAACAAGCTTGTTAGCTAGAAACTACAATCAAAGTTCCTCCACAGAAGCTACTCCTCCTAGGTATAATTATGTGGACCTTATTCGTATAATGCATGTCATAACAAACTTCAATCCTCCTCCTCCTGTCAGTCGCATCTTGCTCCATAAACTACACTCGTCTGTCCATCCCGCATGTAAACAACTAGCTTGCCTGCTCTATCCACACTGAGTCATTTAATGAGCTAAACGTAAAACAAATGTTTTCACAGGTTAAAAAAGGAACAGGAAGGAATGATATAAGATGTTACTTTTTGGGGTTCTAATTGGGTTCAGAACTTTATTTTGCTGGTAGGAACAGTGAAAAAAAAAAAAAATAGTTCCGTTCAGAACCAACAATTGGTTCTGTTCCATCATACATACAACACTGCACCCCAAAAACAAGAATGACAGCTAGGAGAGAAATCAATAAAGAAAATTGCTTGAAAAAGAGCGACTTTGACAGGAAACAAGAAAGGCAATAAGGCAGAATGGAAAATGGTGGAAGAAAGCACGTTTTATGAGGGCACAAGGCGAGACCCAGACACAGACACAGGAGGCAGATGGTTAGAGTCCAAGACATTTACTAACAATCCAAAAGGAGGTGACAAGACGAACTGTCACAGACAGACAGAAAACACAGGTATAAATACCCAGAGGATAAGTGGGGAAGATGTGCGACACCTGGAGGGTGTGAAGACAAGCACAAGGACACGGTGAAACAGATCAGGGCGTGACACTGTCATCTCTTATAACGCAATATAAACTATTTTTTAGAAGCTTAGGAGTTCAGACATTTTCAAAGATTTTGTATGTTACTATCTATCTATCTATCTATCTATCTATCTATCTATCTATCTATCTTAAATAACTGCAGTACTATTCCCTGACTGTCCAACAATGGAAGGATAGTGGGGGTGTTATATGCTCAACGCCTCTACATCTCACCCAATAGTCTAAATGAATAGAGACGCAGGAGAAATGAAGACAGTCCTCTAGCAGGTGATGCTGGAGGGCCTTGTCCATTGCAGTTAACCTCCACCTGGCAGACAGACAAGCACAATCCATACTCTTGTAGCTGCTGTTCTTACTGCCAGGACCAAACAACCAATACGCTGTTTACACATACACTCGCAAACACGAAGGCGAATGCACACACACACACTCACAAAAATACACACACGCCTGCGCACATATATACACACGCACACACTCTCGCAAACATGTGCTTGCAAGCTAGATTGGGATACAAAAAGCACAAAACAAATCAATTATTTTTTGAGTTTGAAAGGTACTTGTGTCTATACAACAACCAACTGAGAATGAAAGCTCTCAGACCCACATATAAAAATATCATAGTATGACATGTAGTATTAACTGTAGTACACTGTAATATTGACTGTAATATTGAAGGTATAAATACTGTAGTAAAAGAAAACTGTGGTATATACTAGTTTAGTTTAGTTTAGTTTTTATTTTTACAGGGACAGTGCACATTAATCAACGTTTCAGTAAAAGTGCCGGTTTTAGCCAGCCGGCTAATTTTCAACCGCAGTCCCTGGGCAGGTTATTAAAAACAATTACAATATAGACAATAGCAGCATAGAACAAGCAAGACATAGCAACATAGGACAAGCAAGACATAGCATACAGACAGAGCAACATAGGACAAGCAAGACGTAGCATACAGACAGAGCAACATAAAACAAAAAGCGGCAAGACAAAATTCATAAAAGCAACAAAGTGTTTCCACACCTCACAAGCTACAGACAACAGACAACATGGAAAGCGGCAACACACAGCTAGGGACCATGTTCACAAATCTGATTGACCTTTAGCCATGTCTTTTGCAGATAATACTGTAGTATTTACTATAGTATTCTACAGTAAACTACAACATTCTATAGTACTATACATGATCGAGGGATACTAGTGTGTTGCATAGTATTCTACAGTATAGTACAGTTTATTGCAAAGTTCTATAGTATGTACTCTTGTATTCTATTGTAAACTGTATTATTATTTCATGTGGGGAGACATCATCCTCAATGACAAATAGTTTTCTAAATATACGGACCCAAGAGTCAGTGCTGTCGTTGCGTCGCTGATGGATTTATGCAAATGTCAGCTAGGCTTTGAGCAGTGTGCTTTAGCCTTTAGAAGTCAATGTCTGCAGGGAGGAGGGAAGGGACTCTGCACTGGTTTCATCTTCAAAGACTCTCCCACCTGCTGCCTTTACATTTCTTCATGTTTGGGATAAAGCCGCTTGGCTATATAGAGTGCCGGGGGTGATAGCCTATGGGCATACAAGATGTGGTATTCTCAGAGTCTGTACTCTGTACCCTGAAGCAGTGGTTCATTAGAAACACCCACCTTGAGTGCACAACTGTGGAGCATTTAGCACATTTGAAACAGTTAACTTAATAGCTGTGAAATATCTAGCAGGAAAACATATAGTAGTGAATTCCATACTGTAACTAGATCACTTGGTGCATGCTGCACAACAGTGAGTGACAAGGCTCCGGTCACACAATCTTCTTTATCACTTAAAGTATTGCAAAGTTGACTGTAGGTATTTACTTAAAGAGTAGCTATAAATATTCCAATTGATAAAAAAAATAAAATAAAGTCAAATAAATGGTTTAAACTGTATCGACGGTGGCTATCCTGTGGCTCCAGAGGTCAGTGGTTTCTCGTGGACATGGTCACTCAGTAGTGAGGGGCTGCCAGGCAGATCTATCCCACAAAGAGGGGTCAACACAGACTCAGTAGATAAGACACTAGACTCTAGAGCCAGCAGAGGCCCTCTCTACAGACTGCAGCACTGTAGCGTAAAATGTCCTTAAATGTGCCTGGCATACACTGCACCAACAGTGTTACTGTCATTGTTTCTCTCCAATCAAATCTGATTTGAATTGGTCGCATACACATGTTTAGCAGATGTTATTGCAGGTGTAGAGAAAAGCTTGTGTTCCTAGCTCCAACAATGCAGTAATATCTAACAATAGACACAAGTCTAAAATTAAAATTGAATTAAGAAATATATAAATATTTGGTGTCCGGAATACTAATAAATAAATGAATAAAGATATATAAAGTGCATTTGGAAAATATTCAGAACCCTTCACCTTTTCCACATTTTGTTACATTACAGCCTCATTCTAAAATGGATTCAATTGGTTTTTTTTCCCCTTCATCAATCTACACACAGTACCCTTTAATGACAATGAAATAACAGGGGTTTTGAATGTTTTGCAAATATATTAAAAATAAAAAACTGAAATATCACATTTACAAGTATTCAGACCATTTACTCAGTACTTTGTTGAAGCACCTTTGGCAGAGATTACATCCTCAAGTCTTCTTGGGCATGACGCTACAATCTTGGTACACCTGTATTTGGGGAGTTTCTCCAATTATTCTCTGCAAATCCTCTCAAGCTCTGTCAGGTTAAATGGGGAGCGTCGCAGCACAGCTATTTCCAGGTCTCTTTAGAGATGTTCGATCGGGTTCAAGTCCGGGCTCTGGCTGGGCCACTCAAGGACATTCAGAGACTTGTCCCGAAGCCATTCCTGCGTTGTCTTGCATGTGTGCTTAGGGTCGTTGTCCTATTGGAAGGTGAACCTTCGCCCCAGTCTGAGGTCCTGAGTGCTCTGGAGCAGGATTTCATCAAGGATCTCTCGGTACATTGCTCCGTTCATCTTTCCCTCGATCCTGACTAGTCTCCCAGTCCCTTCCGCTGAAAAACATCCCCACAGCATGATGCTGCCACCACCGTGCTTCACCGTAGGGATGGTGCCAGGTTTCCTCCAGACATGACACTTGGCATTCAGGCCAAAGAGTTCAATCTTTGTTTCATCAGAAAAGAGAATCTTGTTTCTCATTGTCTGAGAGTCTTTAGATACCTTTGGCAAACTCCAAATGGGCTGTCATGTTCCTTTTACTGAGGGGTGCTTTCGTCTGGCCACTCTACCATAAAGGCCTGATTGGTGGTGCTGCAGAGATGATTGTCCTTCTGGAAGCTTCTCCCATCTCCACAGAGGAAATCTGGAGCTCTGTCAGAGTGACCCTCGGTTTCTTGGCCACCTGCCTGACCAAGAGCCTTCTCCCCCGATTGCTAAGTTTGGCCTGGCAGCCAGCACTAGGAAGAATCTTGGTGGTTCCAGACTTCTTCCATTTAAGAATTATGGAGGCCACTGTGTTCTTGGTGACCTTCAATGCTGCAGAACTGTTTGGGTACCCTTCCCCAGATATGTGCCTCGACACAATCCTGTCTCGGTGCTCTCTGACAATTTCTTCGACCTCGTGCCATAGTTTTTGCTCTGACATGCATTGTTAGCTGTGGGACTTCATATAGACAGGTGTGTGCCTTTCCAAATCATGTCCAACCAATTGAAATTACCACAGGTGGATCCCAATCAAGTTGTAGAAACATCTGAAGGATGATCAATGGAAACATCTGAAGGATGATCAATGGAAACAGGATGACCCCGAGCTCAATTTCGAGTCACATAGCAAAGGGTCTGAAAACTTATGTAAATAAGGTATTTTATATATTGTAAAAATCTGTTTTCGCTTTGTTCATTTTGGGGTATTGTGGGTAGATTGATGAGGGAAAAAATGAATGTAATCATTTTTAGAATAAAGCTGTAATGTAACAACATGTGGAAAAGGGGAAAAGAGTCTGAATACTTTCTGAATGCACTATGTACACACCACATGACCAAAAGTATGTGGACACCTGCTCATCGAACATCTCATTCCAAAATCATGGGCATTAATATAGAGTTGGTCTTTCCTTTGCAGCTATAACAGCCTCCACTCTTCTGGGAAGGCTTTCCACTAGATGTTGGAACATTGCTGCGGGGACTTGCTTCCATTCAGTCACAGGAGCATTAGTGAGGTTGGACACTGATGTTGGGCGATAAGACCTGGCTTGCAGTCGGCGTTCCAATTCATTCTAAAGATGTTTGATGGGGTTGAGGTCAGGGCTCTGTGCAGGCCAGTCAAGTTCTTCCACACCGATCTCGACAAACCTTTTCTCTATGGACCTCGCTATGTGCACAGGGGACATTGTCAAGCTAAAACAGGAAAGGGCCTTCCCCAAACTGTTGCCACAAAGCTGAAAGCACAGAATCGTCTAGAATGTCATTGTATGATGTAGGGTTAAGATTTCCCTTCACTGGAAGTAAGGAGCTTAGCCCGAACCATTAAAAACAGTATTCCTCCTCCACCAAACTTTAAAGTTGGAAATATGTATTCGGGCAGGTAACGTTCTCCTGGCATCCGCCAAACCAAGATTCGTCTGTCGGACTACCAGATGGTGAAGCGTGATTCCTCACTCCAGAGAACGTGTTTCCACTACTCCAAAGTCTAACGGCCAGGAGCTTTACACCACTCCAACCAAAATTTGGCATTGCGCATGATGATCTTAGGCTTGTGTGTGGCTGCTCAACCATGGAAATCCATTTCATGAAGCTCCCGACAAACAGTTATTGTCCAGACGTTGCTTCCAGAGGCAGTTTGGAACTCGGCAGTGAATGTTGCAACCGAGGACAAACTATTTTTACGAGCAACACTTCACAACAACAGCACTTACAGTTGACCGGGCAGCTCTAGCAGGGCAGAAATGTAATGAACTGAATTTTTGGAAAGGTGGCATCCTATGACTGTGCCATGTTGAAAGTCACTAGGGCTCTTCAGAAAGGCTAGTCTACTGCCAATGTTTGTCTATGGAGATTGTATGGCTGTGTGCTTGATTTATACACCTGTCAGCAGCGGGTGTGGCTGAAATAGCCAAATCCACTAAATTGAAACGGTGTCCACATACTTTTGTAACTATATATATATAGTGTATGTATTTATGTATCAATACTGTGTGTATGTGTGCGTATGTATATATATATATATATATATATATATATATATATATATATATATATATAGTGCCAGTCAGAAGTTTGTACACACCTACTCATTCAAGGGTTTTTCTTTATTTTTTACTATTTTCTACATTGTAGAATAATAGTGAAGACATCAAAACTATGAAATAACACATATGGAATCATGTAGTAACCAAAAAAGTCTTAAACAAATCAAAATATATTTTATATGTGATTCTTTAAAGTAGAAACCCTTTGCCTTGATGACAGCTTTCACACACTTTCAACCAGCTTCATGAGGAATGCTTTTCCAACCGTCTTGAAGAAGTTCCCACACGATGAGCACTTGTTAGCTGCTTTTCCATCGCTCTGCGGTCCAACTCATCCCAAACCATCTCAATTAGGTTGAGGTCGGGAGATTGTGGAGGCCAGGTCATCTGATACAGCACACCATCACTCTCCTTCTTGGTCAAATAACCCTTACACTGCCTGAAGGTGTGTTTTAGGTCATTGTCCTGTTGAAAAACAAATGATAGTCCTACTAAGAGCAAAGCAGATGGGATGGCGTATTGCTGCAGAATGCTGTGGTATCCATGCTGGTTAAGTGTGCCTTGAATTCTAAATAAATCACTGACAGAGTCACCAGTAAAGCACCCCCCACATCAAATCAAATGGTATTAGTCACATGCGCAGTTAAATGCTTACTTACAAGTCCCTAACCAACAATGCAGTTTAAAAAATACAAATAAGAATAAGAAATAAAAGTAACAACTAGTTAAAGAGCAGCAGTAAAATAACAATAGCGAGACAATATACACATCATCACACCTCCTCCTCCATGCTTCACGGTGGGAACCACACATGCAGAGATCATCCGTTCACCTACTCTGCGTCATACAAAGACATGGCAGTTGGAACCAAAAATCACATCAGACCAAAGGACAGATTTCCACCGGTCTAATGTTCATTGCTCATGTTTCTTGGCCCAACCAAGTCTCTTCTTCTTAGTGGTGTTCTTTAGTAGTGGTTTCCTTGCAGCAATCCGACCACAAAGGCCTGATTCATCCAGTCTCCTCTGAAACAGTTGTTGCAGAGATGGGTCTGTTACTTGAACTCTGTGAAGCGTTTATTTCTGCTGCAATCTGAGGTGCAGTTAACTGAACTTATCCTCTGCAGCAGAGGTAACTCTGGGTCTTCCTGTCCTGTGGCGGTCCTCATGAGATCCAGATTCATCATAGCACTTGATGGTTTTTGCGACTGCACTCGAAGAAACGTTAAAAGTTCTTGAAATGTTCGATACTGAATGACCTTCACATCTTAAAGTAATGATTGACTGTTATTTCTCTTTGCTTATTTGAGCTGTTGCTATGAGATGGACTTGGTCTTTTACCAAATAGGGATATCTTCTGTATACCAACCCTACCTTGTCACAACACAACTGATTGGCTCAAACGCATTAAGAAGGAAAGAAATTCCACAAATTTACTTTTAACAAGGCACACCTGTTAACTGAAATATATTCCAAAGGAATACCTCTTGAAGCTGGTTGAAAGAATGCCAAGAGTGGAGCACAGCTGACATCAAAGCAGAGGGTGTCTACTTTGAAGAATCTCAAATATAAAATATATTTTGATTTGTTTAACACTTTTTTGGTTACTACATGATTTCATATGGGTTATTTCATAGACATGTCTTCATTATTATTCTACAGTGTCGAAAATAGTAAAAATAAAGAAAAACCATGGAATGAGTAGGTTTGTCCAAACTTTTGACTGCTACGGTATATGTGATGGGATGTATAGACATTATGGACAGTATGTGGATATAATATATAGTATATCTGTAGAATACATGGATAGAGTAGTATATGAACCGCAATAGTTTAATAGGATGGCCTTTACTAGAATACAGTATATACTGTGCATTTAAAGTGGGTAAAACAGTATGTAAACATTATTAAAGTGGCCAGTGTTCCATGTCTATGTTAATTTTTTATTTCACCTTTATTTAACCAGGTAAGCCAGTTGAGAACAAGTTCTCATTTACAACTGCGACCTGGCCAAGATAAAGGAAAGCAGTGCGACAAAAACAACAACACAGAGTTACACATAAACAATCGTACAGTCAATAACACAATATAAAAATCTATGTACAGTATGTACATAGGGCAGCAGCCTCTAAGGTGCAGGGATGAGTAATCGGGTGGTAGCCGGATGGTGACAGTGATTAAAGTTCAGGGCAGGGTACTGGGTGGAGGCCGGCTATTGAAGGCTATTTAAGAGTTTGATGGCCTTGAGATAGAAGCAGTTTTTCAGTCTTTTGGTCCCAGTTTTGATGCACTTGTACTGACCTCGCCTTCTGGATGATAGCGGGTTGAACCGGCTGTGGCTCGAGTGGCTGAGGTCCTTGATGATCTTGGCTTTCAGGATCTTAGGGGCCAATACTAATTTCTTCTTCACAACACTGTCTGTGTATGTGGACCATTTCAGAATGTCACTGATGTGTATGCCGAGGAACTTGAAGCTTTTCACCTTTTCCACTGCGGCCCTGTCGATGTGGATAGGGGGTTGCTCCCTCTGATGTCTCCTGAAGTCCACAATCAGCTCCTTCGTTTTGTTGACGTGGAGGGAGAGGCTATTTTCCTGGCACCATTCCGCCAGGGCCCTCACCTCCTCCCTGTATGCTGTCTCGTCGTTGTTGGTAATCAGGCCTACCATTGTTTTGTCGTCTGCAAACTTGATGATTGAGTCGGAGGCGTGTGTGGCCATGCAGTCATGGGTGAACAGGGAGCACAGGAGGTGGCTGAGCACGCGTCCATGTGGGGCCCCTGTGTAGAGGATCAGCGTAGTGGTGTTGTTTCCTACCTTCACCACCTGGGGGCGGCCTGTCAGGAAGTCCAGGACCCAGTTGCACTGGGCAGGGATCAGACCCAGGGCCCCGAGCTTAATGATGAGCTTGGAGGGTACTATGGTGTTGAAGGCTGAGCTGTAGTCAATAAACAGCATTTTTACATAGCTATTCCTCTTGTCCAGATGGGATAGGGAAGTATGCAGTGTGATGGTGATTGCATCACCCGTGGATCTATTGGGGCGGTATGCAAATTGCAGTGGGTCTAGGGTGTCGGGTAAGGTAGAGGGGATATGATCCTTAACTAGCCTCTCAACGCACTTCATGATGACAGAAGTGGGTGATAGTAATTTAGTTCAGTTACCTTTGCTTTCTTGGGTACAGGAACAATAGTGAACAACTTGAAGCAAATGGGGACAGCAGACTGGGATAGGGAGAGATGAGTATGTCCGTAAACACTCCAGCCAGCTGGTCTGCGCATGCTCTGAGGACGCGGCTAGGGATGCCGTCTGGGCAGGCAGCCTTGCGAGGGTTAACACGCTTAAACGTCTTACTCACGTCGGCCACGAAGAACGAGAGCTCAGACCGGGCGAGCGGCCTGTGTCGGTGGCACTGTGTTATCATCAAAACGGGCAAAGAAAGTGTTTAGCTTGTCTTGGAACAAGAAGCCAGATGGCTCATAATAATGTCTGGAAAGGAGTGAATGGAATGGCATCAAACACATGGAATCCACTAATTCCGCTCCAGCCATTACCAAGAGCCTGTCCTCCCCAATTAAGGTGCCACCACCCTCCTGTGCACTGTAAGCACTACAAGTTTGAGACTCGTTTTTCTAAACCCATGGCAATTACATCCATCCTCACGTGTTTGAGAATGTCTGGGATGTCAGCCTGTACTGTCTCGTTGCTGAGTCTTATAAAGACCTATACTAGGATGACAAGGGGACAAATTCATCACATAACAATACCATGAGACCAGTCAAAACATGTTCTCTTCAGTTGAACATTGTTATGTGAGATAAAAGGACCGTTTGGCTGCCACAAAAATAAAATATCCAATCTGTCTCCTGTAGACACACAGAGAAATGTGCTGGATATAAATACATCAAGTAGATAGATGGATTTAATTATGGCCGTTCTGACACAATATGGATTTTTGTATCTCTTATCAGCTCTCAGGGCTCTGGCTTGGGAGACACATCTTGAATGCAACACTGCCACCTGTTGATTATATAGTGTACAAACTCACTTCTAACAGGATGTTCTTATGTTCAAGATTGAGTTGTGCTTGTTCAGGAAATGGGGTAAAGTAAAGGGTACTAAGGTTATGCTGGTCATGTTTAATCAACCTTTATCACACTGTGGCCTTTTCCAATTTGGGAAAAAGTATGTCCTTCATCCTCTCTCCTCCATCCTCCTTGACCTGGAAACCAAGTGGTCAAGGAGTGTCAATTTGTTAGTAGGCAAACGGAAGACGATCCTCCTCGATAGCCTCCTTTGGCGAGGAACTACAAGTGTATCCTACCGGAGTCCTTCGCAGAAGCGCTTTGAAATCAGCCACACCCCCTTTGAATATTGTTTTCTAGAAGGACAAAAGCATCCAAACATTTAAAAATGATACCCTACTTATTCTGTCATCTATAAAATATATTGCATACATTTGATGTATTGCATACATCCTTTCATGTATCAAATGCATTGAAGGAGAGTCTCACGAAGGAGAGTCTCATTTCATACAAGCGCATTATCATACACTTTACTTTCCGCCTCTCCTCGATTACCTTTGACCTTTATCAAAAGGAGGCAAGAGAGAATGGAGAGAGTATGCAGGAGTTGAGCAAATCCAATTGAGAAAAGGCCACAGATTAAGTCTGCTTCCCAGTTTTTCCTGTTTGCCCACAGTGTGAGTCGATATGACAACACATGGATGGACATACCGGTCTGGCTGTGGAATATGGAACATGTGTGTTGGAGAGTCATTTTATTGATGGGGACTGGCCCAGACTCACTCAGACCATAGCGTTTCACCTGTCACTGGTGCAATGGAAAGACATAAAGGGGACACGTCTCAGAGGAAGAAGAGAGAGAGCGATTTGGCAGCAGTCAAACTGCCTTCTGCCAAAAACGATCAGGTCATTCTTACATTAGGCAGGCCTCTGAGGAGAGGTGAGGAACCTGTTTGGGAAACAGCTGTCATATTGTTATGGCAGCGTTTATTTTAGGAGTTGTTTGAGTTAAGGAGGTCAGCCTTTCATTATTTGATTTATTACTTTTTGTAATAGTGCATAGAAGTCTGATATGAAAATAGTAGACTCCTCTCCCCTCTCCACTAAGAACTAAAGTGCACTACACTAACCTCATTTTCCCATGATCCCCCGTGAAAACTAAACTACACACTGGAATGTCTTTCCCTGGGTGAGAAGAGAGCAGACAAACTCTTTGATGAGTAAATGGAATTCACTGCAGGGCAGCGAGACACGCCCTGTTCCGACCCCGCCGAGGGCCAGGATATCTTCTTGCAACACTCCAACCTCTCGACTCCATGCAGTCGTAAAGAGCTGCAGTTTCTCGCTGAAGGCCTAACATTACTGTAGCAGAAAGCCACTAAGCCAAAATGGCTTGGTATTGGCTTCCATTTTGGCTCCTAAGGATCACAAAAAAAGCAGACAAGACCAAAACAAACAACATGACTAAGTCTTCAGACATCTGAGGGTGTGAGAAGGTGCGTCTCGACAACGCTTGGCTTTTAGCATCCTCTTTTCTCCCTGGTCTGGTTTAGTCTGGTCTGGGTTAGGCTAGTCTGGTTTGGGTTAGGCTAGTCTGGTCTGGGTTAGGCTAGTCTGGTCTGGGTTAGGCTAGTCTGGTCTGGGTTAGGCTGGTCTGGTCTGGGTTAGGCTGGTCTGGTCTGGGTTAGGCTAGTCTGGTCTCTGGTTAGGTTGGTCTGGTCTGGGTTAGGCTGGTCTGGATTAGGCTGGTCTGTTCTGGGTGAGTCTGGTCTGGGTTAGGCTGGTCAGGGTTAGGCTAATCTGGTCTGGGTTAGGTTGGTCGGATCTGGATTTGGCTGGTCTGGTCTAGGTTAAGCTGGTCTGAATTAGGTTAGGCGGGTCTGGTTTGGGTTAGGCTGATCTGGGTTAGGTGGGTGTGATTTGGGTTAGGTGGGTCTGATCTGGGTTAGGCTGATTTGGGTTAGGCTGGTCTGGGTTAGGCTGGTCTGATTAGGCTGGTCTGATCTGGGTTATGCTGGTCTGATCTGGGTTAGGCTGGTCTGATCTGGGTTAGGCTGGTCTGGTCTGGGTATAGAGTGGGGCGTCAGTGAGAAGAGGGGAGACAGGGATCAGCTTAACTATCCAGTCTCTGATTCCATCCCATTAACCTATATTCAATTCAATGAGTGCGGTGCTGGTCCTGTTCCATGTGAAAACCCCATGGATTAGTTCTGGGGTAATTAGTAGGAGTGCAGCAGATTACCGTACTGCATGTCTGTATCTGTGTGGTGCAGTTACCACTCCCTCCCTTCCTCATGGAGTCCTGGGTATAACTGGGTATAACTCCCATGAGGCACAATTGCCATGTCTATAGAGGACTGCGCCAGGCCAAGAGGGATGCCACCTTGAAACCTGTTAAGGCACACAAGAAGTCTCTGAATGAATAGCTCCTAATTGAAACAAGTTGAACTCCTCTGCCTTGACAGTAAATAAATAACACACACACGACATGTCACACAAATAGATATGCAAGAAGAATATAGGGGATCACATATGCACAAATACCACAAAAAACCACATACACGCACACACTAACACACCATCTCTAATGTCACACAAGATGCCACCGCCTCCCAGGCAGTGACCAGTTATTGCTCTCCGTCTCCAGACGTAAATCAGAGAACACACCCTCGGGCAGGAAACACACAGCCAATCTAAAACCCTTTTCATCTCATCAGTGGCTCTCTACTGATTCCTCAGCAGCAATGGCCTCTAAACACAGAGTTATCACTGGGTTCATACACCTCCATTCAGACTGATATCACCACGGAGTCACTGTGTAGAACAGCGTCATAGCCTCTCAGTCAGACACACAGCTTTTCCTGCCGTGTCATTAGAGCTCCCTCTAGTGAAATGACAGGAGAGGCAGCCTAGAGAGAATAATACGATTCCATACAATGATGCAGTGTGACAAATTATCTCAGTTTAGTTGTATCATCTATTCTTAGACCTCAATACAAAAAGGCAAACTTTCTGTTACCTACATTTCTGTATCCATTTCTATTTATATGAACGTGCAGCCGAGTCTGTTGTCTGACTGGATATTTCTTTCATACATAAACCAGACAGCTGTCAAAAAAAGGTGCCCTGTGTTTGTCAACAGAGCAGACCGGTCCTGGGTGTTAGATGTTGCTCTGCCCTGTGTTTGTCAACAGAGCAGACCGGTCTTGGGTGTTAGATGTTGCTCTGCCCTGTGTTTGTCAACAGAGCAGACCGGTCCTGGGTGTTAGATGTTGCTCTGCCCTGTGTTTGTCAACAGAGCAGACCGGTCTTGGGTGTTAGATGTTGCTCTGCCCTGTGTTTGTCAACAGAGCAGACCGGTCCTGGGTGTTAGATGTTGCTCTGCCCTGTGTTTGTCAACAGAGCAGACCGGTCCTGGGTGTTAGATGTTGCTCTGCCCTGTGTTTGTCAACAGAGCAGACCGGTCCTGGGTGTTAGATGTTGCTCTGCCCTGTGTTTGTCAACAGAGCAGACCGGTCTTGGGTGTTAGATGTTGCTCTGCCCTGTGTTTGTCAACAGAGCAGACCGGTCCTGGGTGTTAGATGTTGCTCTGCCCTGTGTTTGTCAACAGAGCAGACCGGTCCTGGGTGTTAGATGTTGCTCTGCCCTGTGTTTGTCAACAGAGCAGACCGGTCCTGGGTGTTAGATGTTGCTCTGCCCTGTGTTTGTCAACAGAGCAGACCGGTCCTGGGTGTTAGATGTTGCTCTGCCCTGTCTGCTCTGTCTGGGGATCAGATCTGTTTCTCAGAGGGAGACCGTCTCACTCCTCCCCTTCCCCCTCACTGGACTCCACTCTTAACTACATAATGGGATTCATTCATTGACTATATTAATCCAGCTGACCATCTGTTCCTCAGCCACTGACCAGACATACAGATTCTTATAATACTGGTAGCAGTAGAGTCCTTGTCTAGCCTTGTGCGCCAGACTCTACTATGAGACTCATGTCTGGTTGAAAGGGAGACTTAGAAGAATTTGTCTAGAATTCTTTTAATTATGAAGTAATCCAGTTGATCTGCTGACGTTTTGTTTACTTACGGTAATGTTGATTTAGAGGAATCCAAGAAAAAACAGGACATATGATATCAATGGCTCTCTGGTACATGTTCAGATGTTGGAACTTAATTTAGCCTTTTATGAATGTGTTATTCTATGGGCTATAGTAGTAAAGTCCAAATTCAATATTTAATTTGTAAAACATAATGCTTTTTTAAATTCATTAAATTCCTAAAAGGGGTCCTAAAATTCTAAATCAAATAGCTAAATGATCCATGGTATAGCCTTCTTAAAACAATTCCATGTCAGCGTAGAATCCCCCCCCCCCCCCCCCCCCCCCCAACGGCTTTTAAGAATGAACTTCATCACTTTAGTCAAGCTTTGTGATTTACATTAATTCATTGAAAACCCACATTAACACATGGTTATATTAGCACTATTGTACTTTTCATGAAGCCTACTTTTGCCTAAACACCAACCAAGAAATATTATGGACTAAACGTTCAAATCCCGTTGCTGAAGGATTATTTTGCTGTGACAATGCAGGTCACGTTAAGATCCTACATGTGTATTACATAGTCCCACTACATCACCCTCTCATCCTGCCTCAGCTGTCATGTCACAGATGTAAGAGGCAAGGAACAGGGTGCCAAGTGGTTGTTGTGCTAGTTTTGAATAAACAGAGCAGTGACTTGACTTCTCATCTCTCCTTCTCTCTCTCCCTCACTCCATCTCTTCCACTACCTCTCTCCCTTTCTCACCTCCTCTCCTCATGGGCGCCATGCTGCTCTGAGCTTTAAAACATTGCATATTTAAATAGGTGCAGCTTAGAGAGGCTTCGCACGCATTGACGAAGCCTGGAACAAAGGCCAACCTCTACAGCCCTTTCAAATTAGAATCATCCCTCTTATAGCCTCCCAAAAAAAGGGCATTGAATTCGATTATTTTTTTTTGTCTTTAAAAATATATATATTTAAATAGAGAAATTATTTGCACTACCAGAGATTACATTGTTTCTAAATTCTGTACAAGCATTTTGGGGATCTGTGTTGAAACGTTTCTTTAGCAAAACCACAATTATCAAACGCTCAAATACTAATTTACACAACTTCTGATAATTTTCTTGCCTTTGTACCTAAGTTGCATATCTTAAACATCCTTTTGCAAATCTTTAAATACAAATGTCATCAGTGAATACAAAATTATATCAACACATCCTTTTCATCCGAAGACAAATGTGTGGAATTGTGTTCACTGTTTCCGGCTATCGGTAAATACTAGTGCAGAAAAGTCTAAATCACCCCATTAGTGTTAAACCATGTACAATATAGGGAAAGATCTCCTGTAAGCAATGGGAACTGTCAAATGTTTGTGATTTTCTACAATATTGCAGACATGCAAAAAAAAAGGAAGTTGGGTTACTGCTAAATTGACATCTCCAACACTGTGACCTTCCATTGTAGAGCTTTGCTTTGGAACAATTGACGCCTTTACATTCATATCAGTTGTGTTCCTCCATGTGGTACATGTGGTACTGCCTGTATTTGAACCAGGGACTGTAGTGACGCCTCTTGATATGCAGTGCCCGAGACCACTGAGCCACTCGGGAGCAAGTGGGACTGTGTTTGAGTAAACAAGCCTGCGTATTGAATACATGTGATCTTAGATGTCTATGACACAGATGAAAAATATCCTGCCCACAATATGCTTTGTTTTTTATTGTTGATCAGGAATAATATTTGATTTGATGTGTATGAAAATGTTTCATTATAATGTGTATAAATGGAGAGTAATTACCCATAATTCTGCACCTTTTGCTAGTTGTATTTCCAGTTGTGATCGTGGTGATTGAGTGACTGCAAATCATTTTTGAACGACTGGGATTTTTACAAGACAGACTAACTCTCTGTTTTGTCTGCTTGGTCTCAACAGTTAAGTATGGTTGGGTTAATAGTTTTTCGTTATCTTTTGATGAATGATTTAGCAATTTTGACGGTATCATATAGTTTTGATCATCTATTTATGTTTTGAGATGGGAACTACATTTCGGAAACGCATTTCCAGTTTTGCACAGGCCACACAGCTCTGTTCCTTGTGTACACTCTTTGAAAAAAAATCGGCAACATTGTTCAAAGGAAACGCTTATATGCAATTGAGAACTGTAAACTGCACACTAAGAAAAGACGAAAGAGAAAATGTCTAATGCCAATGTTGTTTTGAGTTTACAAGTAGAAGAAGCCAGACAATAGCTTTTAGAGGCAGTTAGTCTGGGATTGCA
This sequence comes from Oncorhynchus mykiss, assembly GCF_013265735.2. NCBI lineage: Eukaryota > Metazoa > Chordata > Actinopteri > Salmoniformes > Salmonidae > Oncorhynchus > Oncorhynchus mykiss. Next base: position 29,173,736 of record NC_050571.1, on the reverse strand, counting down.
AAAGGCAACTGGCCAAGAACACTCATCACCTTGATGTCAATTCCCCCTGACACAAGTCCACTAATGAAGTGTGAGTGGGCTTTGCAGCAATTTTTTTAAACAAATATTTCACATTAAAATCATGTGAACTAACACTAACACACACCCTGTACATATCCCTGTAGTGTTCCTGTAGCATTGCCTGGCATGAACTAACAAACGTTTGTGTGGGTCAGGAGGGGGGGGGGGGGGTGTTATTCTATGTAGGTTCTATGTTGTGTCAACTGATTCTATGTATTTAAATGGAATCAGCAGCACTTTTTAGTTGTCCAAGTTCCAGGACAGATTTCCCCATAGGGGACAATCAAGTGTATGGTGTCACACTGCCCCTATGTGTTTGAGTATGGCTTTATCCAGTCTGTCTAGAATCATTATTTTGATATAGAAAATTAAGCTGCTCATTTCTAATCTATAAAAACGTTTTCCTTTTTGGCACATTCATATATTTTTTTTATTAATACAAATACAAGAGTTTTGATCAATGGTGCCATTTTCAGATAATGGTTACTTATTATTGAAAATATAAAAATCTGACTATGGAGAATGATTTGATGTTTTTTTTCCGGCCAGTAGGGGGAATCACTAGCCTCTTAGTGAAGAATTAGTGAGCAACCAAAGCCAACAGTGTTTGGGAAGGATAGGCTGGCTATCCGGGGTAACCACATACAAGGGCGTACATTGGACCTAGAATTTAGTATCTTATTTTAACAGGAACAGGTTGTTATACAAGACCCCCAACACCCATACTCAGAGATGATGAATGCATTACCCTCTACCTCTGTTACATTGAGTATTGTACATTGGTATTACTCCAACCACAGGGATATTTTCGGGCAAAGGTACTGGCATAAGAAGAACAGCTAAAACTTGAGTAATTCCAACATGGGTTGTTACCTCTATGTCATCACTGGTGGGCCTCGGGAGAGGAACTGTTGCACATTCAAGTAGTTCTAAACCCAAATTAACCAATTTGGGGGTTTTATGCCGCATCCGTCCCAAGCTTTTCAAAGTAAATAAGTCCATCTCTTTGAGACAATAATTAACGAGAGAGAGGGGTATAAAACTGAAGACAGAGAGAGTGAGAGAGGGGGGGTGTAAGGCTGCACTCCCGAGTGGCACAGCAGTCTAAGTGCAAGAAGCATCACTACAGTCCTTGGTTTGAATCCAGGCTGTATCACATCCGGCCGTCAATGTCCCATAGGTCGGCGCACAATTGGCCCAGTGTCATCCGGGTTTGGCCAGGGTAGACCGGCATTGTAAATAAGAATTTGTTCTTAACTGACTTGTCTAGTTAAATAAAGGTTAAATAATGAAAAACAAAAGACAGAGAGAGATAATGGTGTTCCAAAAAAGGTAGTGAGAGAGAGAGAGAGAGAGAGAGAGGTATAAAACTAAAGAGAGAGAGAGAGAGAGAGAGAGAGAGAGAAAGAGAGGGGGGTATAAAACTAAAGACAGAGAGAGAGAGAGAGAGAGAGAGAGAGAGAGAGAGATGGGTATTAAACTAAAGAGAGAGAGCGAGAGAGAGAGAGAGAGAGAGAGAGAGAGACTAGACCCAGCCCATCACAACACAGCTCTACTAGACCCAGCTAATCACAACACAGCTCTACTAGACCCGGCCCATCACAACACAGCTCTACTGGACCCGGCCCATCACAGCACAGCTCTACTAGACCTGGCCCATCACAACACAGCTCTACTGGACGTGGCCCATCACAACACAGCTCTACTAGACCTGGCCCATCACAACACAGCTCTACTGGACCCGGCCCATCACAACACAGCTCTACTGGACGCGGCCCATCACAACACAGCTCTACTGGACCCGGCCCATCACAACACAGCTCTACTGGACGCGGCCCATCACAACACAGCTTTACTGGACCTGGCCCATCACAACACAGCTCTACTGGACCCGGCCCATCACAACACAGCTCTACTGGACGCGGCCCATCACAACACAGCTCTACTAGACCCGGCCCATCACAACACAGCTCTACTAGACCCAGCCCATCACAACACAGCTCTACTGGACCCAGCCCATCACAACACAGCTCTACTGGACGCGGCCCATCACAACACAGCTTTACTGGACCTGGCCCATCACAACACAGCTCTACTAGACCCAGCCCATCACAACACAGCTCTACTGGACGCGGCCCATCACAACACAGCTCTACTAGACCCGGCCCATCACAACACAGCTCTACTAGACCCTGCCCATCACAACACAGCTCTACTAGACCCAGCCCATCACAACACAGCTCTACTAGACCCGGCCCATCACAACACAGCTCTACTGGACCCGGCCCATCACAACACAGTTCTAATAGACTAGAACCAACACAGCACAGATTTACCAGACCAGACCCGCCTCAGGACAGCACAACTAGACCCGTCCCATCACAACACAGCTCTACTAGACCCGGCCCATCACAACACAGCTCTACTGGACCCGGCCCATCACAACACAGTTCTAATAGACTAGAACCAACACAGCACAGATTTACCAGACCAGACCCGCCTCAGGACAGCACAACTAGACCCGTCCCATCACAACACAGCTCTACTAGACCAGGCCCAACACAACACAGCACTACTAGACTCGTCCCATTGCAACACAGCTCTACTAGACCCAGCCCATCACAACACAGCTCTACTGGACCAGGCCCAACACAACACAGCTCTACTAGACCTGGCCAATAACAACACAGCTCTACTGGACGCGGCCCATCACAACACAGCTCTACTAGACCCGGCCCATCACAACACAGCTCTACTAGACCCGGCCCATCACAACACCTCTACTGGACCTGGCCCATCACAACACAGCTCTACTAGACCCGGCCCATCACAACACAGCTCTACTGCCCGGGTGGCGCAGTGGTTAAGGGCGCTGTACTGCAGTGCCAGCTGTGCCATCAGAGTCCCTGGGTTCGCGCCCAGGCTCTGTCGTAACCGGCCGCGACCGGGAGGTCCGTGGGGCGACGCACAATTGGCCTAGCGTTGTCCGGGTTAGGGAGGGCTTGGTCGGTAGGGATGTCCTTGTCTCATCGCGCACCAGCGACTCCTGTGGCGGGCCGGGCGCAGTGCGCGCTAGCCAAGGTTGCCAGGTGCACGGTGTAGCCTCCGACACATTGGTGCGGCTGGCTTCCGGGTTGGATGCGAGCTGTGTTAAGAAGCAGTGCGGCTGGTTGGGTTGTGTATCGGAGGACGCATGACATTCAACCTTCGTCTCTCCCGAGCCCGTACGGGAGTTGTAGCGATGAGACAAGATAGTAGCTACTACAACAATTGGATACCACGAAATTGGGGAGAAAAAGGGGTAAAAATTCAAAAAAATAAAAAATACAAATAAATAACACAGCTCTACTGGACCTGGCCAATCACAACACAGCTCTACTGGACCTGGCCCATCACAACACAGCTCTACTGGACCTGGCCAATCACAACACAGCTCTACTGGACCTGGCCCATCACAACACAGCTCTACTGGACCTGGCCCATCACAACACAGCTCTACTGGACCTGGCCCATCACAACACAGCTCTACTGGACCTGGCCAATCACAACACAGCTCTACTGGACCTGGCCCATCACAACACAGCTCTACTGGACCTGGCCCATCACAACACAGCTCTACTGGACCTGGCCCATCACAACACAGCTCTACTGGACCTGGCCCATCACAACACAGCTCTACTGGACCTGGCCCATCACAACACAGCTCTACTAGACCCGGCCCATCACAACACAGCTCTACTGGACCTGGCCCATCACAACACAGCTCTACTGGACCTGGCCCATCACAACACAGCTCTACTGGACCTGGCCCATCACAACACAGCTCTACTGGACCTGGCCCATCACAACACAGCTCTACTGGACCTGGCCCATCACAACACAGCTCTGACCACTACTCCAGGGTCGGACAGATCACTGTCCTTCAGGGAAGTACACCACATGATGCAGCCCACACCATGTATAAGTCAGATCATCAGCCTACATATGCTGAGGTAACCTCTGGCAGAAGACACCTAGAACTATCAGAGATAGGAGAGGTGCGACAACCACTGCAACTAATATGCAGACTACTGAGCTAGACAGACCCTTTAATTCACACACGCGCACACGCAGGCACGCACAAACACGCACATACGCAAGCACGCGCACGTGCACACGCACGCACACACAAACACACAGGGTTGCAGATTGCATTGTACAATCCAATTGGCAAAATAGATATAGTTATAGTGACCCAAGAAAAATTGCCCGATAGATCTATTCAGATAGCAGCCGATAAGACAGCTAACGATTAGCGGGCCGCAGATGGGCGTTCAGGTAACATCGCGACGGAGGGGCCAGTTGGATAACTCCCTCGGGCAGATAACGTCGGTAGTCCAGTCGTGAAGGCCCAGTGGGGATCCGCATTGGCAGTAAAATGGGTCCAGATAGGTGATTGTAGCCCAGGAGTGACTGATGGAACTCTTCAGCTGGCTGGCTCCAGAATAATTGATGTTTGCTCCAGGCTTCTGGTTAGCTTCTATTGTGGATTTCAGATTTGAGGTAAATAATACTTTTTTTAAATTGGTGAGGCGCGTTGCAGGAGAGTGTTTTGAAGTTGAGTTTTTGGAAAAGAAAATATATAAAAGATATGCGAAGAATACATATATATATATAAGGAACACGACAAGACGAGGACAAAGGACGTCTGACTGCTATGCCATCTTGGGATAATGTCAAATTCCAATTGTATATACTTAAACTCTATAACATCATCCTCAGCTCTGGTATCTTCTCCAATATTTGGAACCAAGGACTGATCACCCCAATCCACATAAGTGGAGACAAGTTTGACCCCAATAACTACTGTGGGATATGCGTTGACAGCAACCTTAGGACAATCCTCTGCGTTATCATTAACAACAGACTCGCATATTTCCTCAGTGATAACAATGTACTGAGCAAATGTCAAATAGTTTTTTTACCAAATTACCGTACGACCGACCACGTATTCACCCTGCACACCCTAATTGACAAACAAACCGGGAAAAAAAGGCAGTCTTCTCATGCTTTGTTGATTTCAAAAAAGCTTTAGACTTCATTTGGCATGAGGGTCTGCTATACAAATTGATGGAAAGTGGTGTTGGGGGAAAAACATACAACATTATATAATCCATGTGCACAAACAACAAGTGTGCGGTTAAAATAGGCAAAACATCATTCCAAAGGGCAGTGGGATAAGACAGGGATGCAGCTTGAGCCTCACCTTCTTCAACATATACAGTATATCAACGAATTGGCGCGGGCACTAGAACGTTCTGCAGCACCCTACTAGAATCTGAAGTCAAATGTCTACTGTTTGCTGATGATCTGGTGCTTCTGTCCCCAACCAAGGAGGGCCTACAGCAGCATCTAGATCTTCTGCACAGATTCTGTCAGACCTGGGCCCTGACATTAAATCTCAGTAAGTCAAAAATAATGGTATTCCAAAAAAGGTCCAGTCGCCAGGACCACAAATACAAATTCCATCTAGACCCCATTGCCCTAGAGCACACAAAAAGTGATACATACCTCGGCCTTAACATCAGCGCAACAGATAACTTCCACAAAGCTGAGAACGATCTGAGGGGCAGGAAGGGCCTTCTACGCCATCAAAAGGAACATAAAATGTGACAAACCAATTTGGATCTGGCAAAAAATACTTGAATCAGTCATAGAACCCATTGCCCTTTATGGTTGTGAGGGCTGGGGTCCGCTGCCCAACCAAAAATGCACAAAATGGGACAAACACCAAATGGAGGCTGCATGCAGAATTCTGCAAGAAATGTCCTCAGTGTACAACGTAAAACACCAAATAATGCATGCAGAGCATAATTAGGCCGATACTCATTAATTATCCAAAACTAGAAAAGAGATGTTAAATTCGTAACCAACTAAAAGGAAGCGATTCCCAAACCTTCCATAACATTCTTACTGACAGTTGTGGCTGCTTTGCGTGATGTATTGTTGTCTCTACCTTCTTTCCCTTTGTGCTGTTGTCTGTGCCCAACAATGTTTGTACCCTGTTTTGTGCTGCTACCATGTTGTGCTGCTGTCATGTTGTGTTGCTACCATGTTGTTGTCATGTTGTGTTGCTACCATGCTGTGTTGTCATGTTTTGTTTGCCATGCTATGTTGTAGTCTTAGGTCTCTCTCTTTATGTAGTGTTGTGTTGTCTCTCTTGTCGTGATGTGTGTTTTGTCCTATATTTTTATTTGATTTATTTTTATTTTTAATCCCCATCTCCGCAAGGCTTTTTGCCTTTTGGTAGGCCGTCTTTGTAAGTAAGAATTTGTTCTTAACTGACTTGCCTAGTTAAATAAAGTTATATAAATAATAATAATAAATAACAACGCCATCACCTACAGAGAGATTAACCTGGATAACAGCCCCCAAAGCAAGCTGGTACTGGGGCTCTGTTCACAAACACAAAAAGACCCCACAGAGCACCAGGACAGCAACATTATTAAACCCAACCAAATCATGAGAAAACAAAATGATTATTACTTGACACAACAGAGCAAACTAGACAGGGAACAGGGAGTACACAGTGACAGAATACCTGACCACTGTGACTGACCCAAAATTTAGGAAAGCTTTGACTATGTACAGACTCAGTGAGCACATCCTTGCTGTTGAGAAAGGCCGCCGTAGGCAGATCTGGCTCTCAAGAGAAGACAGGCTATGTGCACACGGCCCACAAAATGAGGTGGAAACTGAACTGCACTTCCTAACCTCCTCCCTCAGATTACACAGACCCACAGAGAATCAGAAAACAAAATCCAATTTTGAGAAACTCCCATATCTATTGGATGAAATACCATGTTGTACCATTACAGCAACAATATTTGTGACCTGTTGCCACAAGAAAAGGGAAACCAGTGAAAAACAAACACCATTGTAAATACAACCCATATTTATGTTTATTTCTTTTCCCTTTTGTACTTCAACTATTTACACATCGTTACAACACTGTATATAGACATAATATGACACTTTAAATTTCTCTATTCCTTTGGAACTTTTGTGAGTGTAATGTTTACTGTTCATTTTTTGTTTATTTCACTTTTGTTTATTATCTATTTCACTTGCTATGGCAATGTGAACATATGTTTCCAATGCCAATAAAGCCCTTTGAATTTAATTGAATTGAGAGGGGGGGTATACAACGAGAGTGAGAGAGAAGAGAGAGAGAGTCCTCCTCTGGTCTTACCCCCATTTGAAACAGATGTGGTTTATCACCCCAAACCTTAATGGGAGTCTCTGATCTGGTCTTGGGCTAAGATCACGTTCCAGCCTATCTTCTGTGCCAATCCTTTTTTTTATTATTCTCATTTGGGGGAAAATGCCACAGAAAAAAAGCTATCACAGCCCCTGCAACCAGCTAGCCAGCTAGCTCTTCTCACAACTATCTGAACCTAGTCTAATCCAATCAAATTCCACTCTCTCTGCATACTTCAAATGGTGAGCCCTCGGACTTGTGACTGCATTAAAAGGGTCTGTCAGCCTTCCTTTGACCTCCATGGGACGTGACCAAAGACATGCTTATTATTTCATAGAGTGAAGCGTGTGTGTGTGTGTGTATGTGTGTGTGTGTGTGTGTGTGTGTGTGTGTGTGTGTGTGTGTGTGTGTGTGTGTGTGTGTGTGTGTGTGTGTGTGTGTGTGTGTGTGTGTGTGTGTGTGTGTGTGTGTGTGTGTGTGTGTGTGTGTGTGTGTGTGTGTGGAGCTTTTGAAATGAGGGCATCCGATACACAGGTTATGGATATGAGATAGCTGTTGGAATTACCATCACGTGGCATCCTATCCTGCACGCTTTGCATAAAGTTAATTTCCGATTTAAGCATTCCCACTAAAAACCAATTTGAGATTTATATAGATTTCGTGAACCTTTTAATCTAGTTCTTCCTGGAGAGCGCACCGGATCAAAGCCAGAGCCGGTCATCTCTTCTCACGCAAAGTAACATGAAATGGATTCCAGTAGAAGCAAACACTTTGCAGATTAAGACATGACTACTTGTCTTTATGGTATTTCAAGCGGAGAATTATAACTGTGATTGACTCCCCCCCCCCCCCCCCCCCCACCCCACCCACACACACAAACACACACACACACACACACACACACACACACACACACACACACACACACACACACACACACACACACACGTGTGTAACTCAAGGAAAACAATCTCATGCATTTAGAAATACAACCAAGAAACTGAGCCAAGCAACAAGAAAAACAGTGCCTTCAAGCTGGTATCAGGTAAACATGAACACATGGCCATGGGCTTGCTGCATGGTGTCAAACTAGAGCAAATCTCAGTATGTATCTATTTCTATAGCGGACTGATAAAGGTAGCGTCTTCATGTGAGCAACAGGAGACCAGTCACGTACAGCATCTCTACACGTTAATAAACCTCAAACAGCTATGCTGTATACTCATTGGCTGATCGTCCCTTCTTGTGTATAGTATACACAAGGAAACAAACATAAAGTTGTTTTCTGTGATTATACAGGGATGATATCAGTGTAGGAATGGCTCCTAGCCGATTGGGAGTCCAGGCTATGAGAGATCAAACAGCAGCACATGTTGAGGCCCTGCAGTCTAGTTTACAGCCAATGTGGAAACAAAGTTGGACTACCTGTGTGTGATTTACAGGGTTGATGTCTGCAGGGGCAGAGTAAAAATGAGATTACACACATGAATTGAACAGCACTGGAACTGACACCCTGTGTAGGCACCATCCACAGAGCTATAACACTGCTTAACATTGATTTATAACACACTTAAATAAAAGGGGACTTTGGGGAAATGATTCATTTATTTTTCTGCTTCAACTTAAAGACGCGTTCCATTGAAATATAGGCAAACTTTGCTGCTACTGTTCATGTGTAAAGACTGTGAAATTCTTCCTCGGAGATTCTGCAACTGGGAGGTTCTCTGGGGCGATAGGGGAAAAATGGCCGCTGTGGGGATTATTTTAGAGGAATAGGGAAATAAAGAAAACAGTCTCTCCACTGTTCTGGTTCTGCCTTCCTGTGGGGAAGAGAGAGAGAGAGATGGACATGGAGAAAGTAGGGAGGCATTGGTGTATACTTGATTAGGCCGTCATTGTAAAATAAGAATTTGTTCTTAACTGACTTGCCTAGTTAAATAAAGGTTAAATAAAATACAAAATAAATAGACATTTGGGTTCTCATAGAGAGTGCCTATGCCAGTATTGTTGTGTATGTGAGCTGTAGTTTGAGGTCATGTCATTACAGCACAGCCAGTATGATTAGCTTGTTGTAATTGGCTTAGTTGATAGACCCCGACTTTTCCCATCGCCGCTCGCAACCTGGTTTATTTGCACAATTTTGTGTTTGACTGACTATTTCCATTTGTAAAAAATCCTTCGCTGTTCAAACATTTCAATGCTCCTCTCCCTGCAATTTATAATATAATTGACTGTTTTTACCAAAGCACTAGGCTTGGATCACAGGCCCCCAAGGTTCAGGCATCTCTTAGTTCTCTCAGGACAGATCAAATGGAGCCAGCTAACCAATGCCGCTGAATTTTCTCTCGCAAGGAAAATTGGGCTGCATAAATGTGGATTTTAATCGCCAGACTGTATTTAGCTTTCTTCTCCTCTTTTGATGTCACCATATTGGCTGGCCCACATGTGAGCAACATCTTACTCAGTGTGTGCAATAGGAAAAGCACATCCTTCCATTTGCTTTATTTAAATGGTGATCCCCTTGTGTAATTATGAGTAGTGATGTCAAGAGGAGAAGCTGGGAGGAATCCAAAAGCACTAGCTGACGCATGAGGAGCCGTGCACAGCCAAGTGTCTGTGATTGACTTTTCTCATGGACTCATGGAGCACAGACAAAGACTCTAAAGGGGGTCCAAGCGGGAACGGCATTAAAAAAAAAAATGTGCCCAGCAAGCCTCCTTCAATCCTGAGAGAAAGGCTCGGGAATTTGGGGCTCGAGGCAACATTCAGTATTTTCCAGACCCCTTTTGTGAGCAGAGACACATTTCTTTAATTGTCAGTGACTCTCCGACACCGTGCATACACATCAGTCACAGAGGCTGCCTTATTTATTTAATCTGTTGTTCCCGCTCTTCCTTTCTTTGTTTTCCCTTTCTTTCTGATGTCAGGTATTTAAGCAGTCTGTCTGTGTTATAGAGGCCAGTGAATGGGCTTGATGGGGTGGACTCTCAATGGACAGCATGTGACCCATCTGGCTAAAAACCCCTTTATGAACCCTCGCTCTTTGTTGACTTGTTTTTGTTTGTCTGTGAGAAAATAGAGTAAAGCTCACTTCATTGGTTAGGAGGTTACGGACTAGTCTTATTGTGATGGTGACGGGGATTTCATTGGACATAGTCAAACAAGTCAAATAAATATGTTTGGACCTTTGTAGTTCAGGAGTCAGAACCTTGGAAAGAGAAGAGCGGTGGGCCTCGCTCTAGCTGTGAGGAGAAAGGGCTTTTCCAGCTAAATGAGGCGTCCAAACCTGTTATTCCTATTGTCTTATCCTATGTTCTTCATCCTAGAAACTCTGCTTTCTTCTCCCAGTTGCAGGCAATCGCAGAAAAGCAATCGCTTCAGTGGCCTGTGTGGGCTGTGTCAGAGGACGTGTCGGTCAGGCGGCAGAGCCGGTGTAAAACAAGGTTCATTATGAAGTGTGAGAGAGATGGTGCCTTCACGGTCCAGCACACACATGTTTGCTCAGAGGTGATTAACTACCCCCCAAAGAGGAAGTGCTGTAATACTCTGGCTACTGGGTTTTTCTGAAAGGGGGGGGGGGGGGGGGGTGTAGAGTAAGAGGTCTGGCCTTATGAGTGAGCTGAGGGAGTTTTGAAGAATCCCCAGAACCAAAACAACATTGTCCTTCTCACCCACTTACCAATATGGACACCCCAAGTTCAGAAAGAGATTTGTGGTCCTTGAACAGCAACATTTCAAGACCAATCTAGAAGTCAGTCCGACACCGTCTCTCTGATCTGTCTTATTGTCAGTGTGGAGCTGAGGTGATGAACGGGGGGCTTTTTAATTAAAGATTAAGAGAGGTTAACCCCCAGCTGCTTATGTTTCATTAGGCCCCAAAAATCTGCGTCCTGGTCGCTGGGGGCTTTGCTGAGCCGGGCTCCGGGCCCCACTGAGTGACTCCACACAAAGGCCTCTGGGAATGCTACTGCCGGTGTCCCCAACTGTGTTCCCCAAAACCTTCCCGGGTCCCCTGCCAGTCCTGCACTGCAATCATCCCCACATGTGGTGGCATTCACACTCCACCACCATGGCACACTTCATTAGGGGCTTTAACCTGGCCTACCTATAGCTCCAGGCCAGAGGGGAAGCTGGCTTAGTGGAGGTGGGGGTAGAGGGTAGAGGGTTAATGAACCACTGGCTGCATTGTGCCACCTAGAGAGAGCTTGACAAGGCGAGCCAGGGCAATACATCAGGGAAACAGTGCTTGTCCGACTCATCAGCACTTCAACAGTACTCACGTGAACAGGGTGTCTGTAGGGAGACAGAGGAGGCAGAGGTCAAGCCAGTGAAAGGCTGTAAATCACAGAGGGGGCCGATCCAAAGGTCAGCCAGTCATGGCGATTAGGAGGGCTGGGCAACGCAACATGAGAGAGTCGGGGGTGGCACACCACAGCAACAGACCCTCAAAATCTGGGCCATTTTTGGGGAAAGTCACTGAAAAGTCTTTCCTCTTCAGAAAAAGCACTTTGTAAAGTTGTTTTAAACAAATGAGTGCATAATCAAACAAGAGAGCAGTGAGCCGGAGTTTGAGAACAGTTGGTGGGCTCTCTAGTGTTTCTAATGGAAAATCAACTGTAGTCTCTAATGTGTGTGTTTTTCATCCATTGTGGCTGCTGTTTCTAAAGTATGGCTGTGAATGATCCTATCCCCCTGTGTAATGGGTTGTCCTTTAAAGTGGGGCGGCAGGGTAGCCTAGTGGTTAGAGCGTTGGACTAGTAACCGGAAGGTTGTGAGTTCAAACCCCCGAGCTGACAAGGTACAAATCTGTCGTTCTGCCCCTGAACAGGCAGTTAACCCACTGTTCCCAGGCTGTCATTGAAAATAAGAATTTGTTCTTAACTGACTTGCCTGGTTAAATAAAGGTAAAATAAAATAAATAAAATAAAAGTCTCCTTGGTACCACTATTACACGTGGTGTAATTGTAATCACTCAGTGGCTCCAGGTGTTGTGAAGAAGCCAGCTCCACATCCTTCTCTGCGTTCAACACAGAGCCTAGTAAAACAGTGCTCACCCAGACTCTGCAACACTTACACAATTCCCCACGTTTTAGTCTGCACTGTCTGGATTATCCCTCACTTCCTGAAAACAAACGAGCCCCACCAATTAGCCTGGTGCTCTATTTCTGCCACTACCACCATCTCCTCTCTCAGCATTATCTAGCAGTAGTCAAGCCTATCCCAAACCAAAGGGGCAGAGAGGGTTACCACTTCAGTGAGCCTGGACCAGTAGAGGCGTACCCATCACCTCCCTACATTCACATCCACACACTCCAATGAGGAAAAGACATGCAGATTCTAATCCCTCTGTTCCCCTTTCTTTTCTTATAAGGGAGATTAAAAATAATAGAGTGCAATTTGGACCAAGGCCAAAGCAAAGTATTGTTGTATGATTTCCACTTAGAGCTGTGAAAGGAAAGGGCCACAGTCTTGTTAGCTGGTGTGGTATTGAAGACCTTCACAAGTCAGTTGGTCGACCGGAATCGCAGTGTTCCATTCTTGTGCCGTAAAAAAAATGCACATAGAAGATGGTTCGCATGGCAACGCTTTCCCCTTAAAGCAAACAATGAATAAATGAATAATAATACGGTAATAAACAATTCATATTTATCCGGGGTGTTCGTCTCATGTTGCTCAAGAGACCTTGGTCTTCATCTTTCATGTGGTTGGTTAACAGGAAAGGGGAGTGGCTAAAAGCGACTGGCATCTCTGTATCTTTCTAGATCTTTGTGTATGACCAGAGCCTCTCTTCTTTCTCTGTCCCGTTCACCTCAAAAGGAAAATGAAAAAAAGTTTTGTCAGTCCCCTGTTTCTTTTGTTGTGCTCTTTCTTCTCCGTGCTCTTTCTACTATTATCCCTAATCCCAGCCATGCACGAGCGATCAGTTGTGTCCTGTTGTTTCACTGTTCTGCTAGTTTTCAATCAGTAGGGTTCCGCCTTTGTTCCTTTTCTTTGACAAACACAGAAAAGGTAAGGAGAGAGGGACAGGTAATGAAAACTCCTCTGTAGACTCAAGCCTTTGTATTCTTGATCAGCTTTTTTATATATATATATGGACTGACTGTAATTAAGGGGGATTGTTGAGGTGATGTTGCTCTCTGTTGCCTTCCCCTGTTGGGCTTTTGAGAGTTAGAGGGGGGTGAACGCTGGCATCAAAGCATCTTTTCTGGTGTCCAGAGGTCGCAGAACCAACCTGAAACATGGTTTGATGTATGAATCCATTATAAAGACCAGCAGACTAGACATTCGTGCCCTGTTGAAACCAATACCCCACAGTCCGCAGCCCACTGAAGGCATGGCAGGAAGCTGTACATCAAAACCGCTACCTGAAACACAAACAGGATTATGAAAAGACGACTATAGGGAGATTTGGGCTCTTTTTTAAAACACCACACAAAATTGTGGCTTTGATCGCTTGACATAGTCGTTGGTGATCTTACTGACAAACATGATCAACATGCTCTTGACACTTTGGGCAATCTACAAAACATTGCATTTTTTTGTACAGAAACAATGTACAGAAAAGGAGTGGCCACCACCTGTTGACATAGCCCTAAGTCCCTGCTGGCGCGTATGAGGCATAACAGTAGAGAAAGCCCTAAGTCCCTGCTGGCGCGTATGAGGCATAACAATAGAGAAAGCCCTAAGTCCCTGCTGGCGCGTATGAGGCATAACAGTAGAGAAAGCCCTAAGTCCCTGCAGGCAAGTATGAGACATAACAATAGAGAAAGCCCTAAGTCCCTGCTGGCGCGTATGAGGCATAACAGTAGAGAAAGCCCTAAGTCCCTGCTGGCGCGTATGAGGCATAACAGTAGAGAAAGCCCTAAGTCCCTGCTGGCGCGTATGAGGCATAACAGTAGAGAGAGCCCTAAGTCCCTGCTGGCGCGTATGAGGCATAACAGTAGAGGAAGCCCTAAGTCCCTGCAGGCAAGTATGAGACATAACAATAGAGAAAGCCCTAAGTCCCTGCTGGCGCGTATGAGGCATAACAGTAGAGGAAGCCCTAAGTCCCTGCTGGCGCGTATGAGGCATAACAGTAGAGAAAGCCCTAAGTCCCTGCAGGCAAGTATGAGACATAACAATAGAGAAAGCCCTAAGTCCCTGCTGGCGCGTATGAGACATAACAGTAGAGAAAGCCCTACGTCCCTGCAGGCAAGTATGAGACATAACAGTAGAGAAAGCCCTGTGTCCCTGCAGGCACGTATGAGACATAACAGTAGAGAGAGCCCTAAGTCCCTGCAGGCACGTATGAGACATAACAGTAGAGAAAGCCCTAAGTCCCTGCAGGCAAGTATGAGACATAACAGTAGAGAGAGCCCTAAGTCCCCGCAGGCACGTATGAGACATAACAGTAGAGAAAGCCCTAAGTCCCTGCAGGCAAGTATGAGACATAATAGTAGAGAAAGCCCTCAGTCCCTGCAGGCACGTATGAGACATAACAGTAGAGAAAGCCCTGTGTCCCTGCTGGCGCGTATGAGAATTAACAGAAGAGAGAGAGCTCTAAGTCCCTGCAGGCACGTATGAGACATAACAGTAGAGAAAGCCCTGTGTCCCTGCAGGCACGTATGAGACATAACAGTAGAGAAAGCCCTGTGTAGCTGCAGGCACGTATGAGACATAACAGTAGAGAAAGCCCTGTGTCCCTGCAGGCACGTATGAGACATAACAGTAGAGTGAGGCCTGTGTCCCTGCAGGCACGTATGAGACATAACAGTAGAGAAAGCTCTGTGTCCCTGCAGGCACGTATGAGACATAACAGTAGAGAAAGCCCTGTGTCCCTGCAGGCACATATGAGACATAACTGTAAAGTGAGGCCTGTGTCCCTGCAGGCACGTATGAGACATAACAGTAGAGCAAGCCCTAGGTCCCTGCAGGCACGTATGAGACATAACTGTAGAGAAAGTCCTGTGTCCCTGCAGGCACGTATGAGACATAACTGTAGAGAAAGCCCTGTGTCCCTGCAGGGACGTACTGTTTGTGACATAACTGTAGAGAAAGCCCTGTGTCCCTGCAGGCACGTATGAGACATAACAGTAGAGAAAGCCCTGTGTACCTGCAGGGCCGTACTGTATGAGACACAACAGTAGAGAAAGCCCTGTATCCCTGCAGGGACGTATGAGACATAACAGTAGAGAAAGCCCTGTGTGCCTGCAGGCACATATGAGTCATAACAGTAGAGAAAGCCCTGTGTGCCTGCAGGCACATATGAGACATAACAGTAGAGAAAGCCCTGTGTCCCTGCAGGCACGTATGAGACATAACAGTAGAGAAAGCCCTGTGTGCCTGCAGGGACCTACTCTATGAGATAAAACAGTAGAGAAAGCCCTGTGTCCCTGCACGCACGTATGAGACATAACAGTAGAGAAAGCCCTGTGTCCCTGCAGGCACGTATGAGACATAACAGTAGAGTGAGGCCTGTGTCCCTGCAGGCACGTATGAGACATAACAGTAGAGTGAGGCCTGTGTCCCTGCAGGCACGTATGAGACATAACTGTAGAGAAAGCCCTGTGTCCCTGCAGGCACGTATGAGACATAACAGTAGAGAAAGCCCTGTGTCCCTGCAGGCACGTATGAGACATAACAGTAGAGAAAGGCCTGTGTCCCTGCAGGCACGTATGAGACATAACAGTAGAGTGAGGCCTGTGTCCCTGCAGGCACGTATGAGACATAACAGTAGAGAAAGCCCTGTGTACCTGCAGGGCCGTACGTTATGAGACATAACAGTAGAGAAAGCCCTGTATCCCTGCAGGGACGTATGAGACATAACAGTAGAGAAAGCCCTGTGTGCCTGCAGGCACATATGAGTCATAACAGTAGAGAAAGCCCTGTGTGCCTGCAGGCACATATGAGACATAACAGTAGAGAAAGCCCTGTGTCCCTGCAGGCACGTATGAGACATAACAGTAGAGAAAGCCCTGTGTGCCTGCAGGGACCTACTCTATGAGATATAACAGTAGAGAAAGCCCTGTGTCCCTGCACGCACGTATGAGACATAACAGTAGAGAAAGCCCTGTGTCCCTGCAGGCACGTATGAGACATAACAGTAGAGTGAGGCCTGTGTCCCTGCAGGCACGTATGAGACATAACAGTAGAGTGAGGCCTGTGTCCCTGCAGGCACGTATGAGACATAACAGTAGAGTGAGGCCTGTGTCCCTGCAGGCACGTATGAGACATAACTGTAGAGAAAGCCCTGTGTCCCTGCAGGCACGTATGAGACATAACAGTAGAGAAAGCCCTGTGTCCCTGCAGGCACGTATGAGACATAACAGTAGAGAAAGGCCTGTGTCCCTGCAGGCACGTATGAGACATAACAGTAGAGTGAGGCCTGTGTCCCTGCAGGCACGTATGAGACATAACAGTAGAGAAAGCCCTGTGTCCCTGCAGGCACGTATGAGACATAACAGTAGAGAAAGGCCTGTGTCCCTGCAGGCACGTATGAGACATAACAGTAGAGAGAGCCCTAAGTCCCTGCAGGCACGTATGAGACATAACTGTAGAGAAAGTCCTGTGTCCCTGCAGGCACGTATGAGACATAACAGTAGAGAAAGCCCTGTGTCCCTGCAGGCACGTATGAGACATAACAGTAGAGAAAGGCCTGTGTCCCTGCAGGCACGTATGAGACATAACAGTAGAGTGAGGCCTGTGTCCCTGCAGGCACGTATGAGACATAACAGTAGAGAAAGCCCTGTGTCCCTGCAGGCACGTATGAGACATAACAGTAGAGAAAGGCCTGTGTCCCTGCAGGCACGTATGAGACATAACAGTAGAGTGAGGCCTGTGTCCCTGCAGGCACGTATGAGACATAACAGTAGAGAAAGCCCTGTGTCCCTGCAGGCACGTATGAGACATAACAGTAGAGAGAGCCCTAAGTCCCTGCAGGCACGTATGAGACATAACTGCAGAGAAAGCCCTGTGTGCCTACAGGGACGTACTGTATGAGACATAACAGTAGAGAAAGCCCTGTGTACCTGCAGGGACGTACTGTATGTGACATAACTGTAGAGAAAGCACTGTGTCCCTGCAGGAACGTATGACACATGACAGTAGAGAAAGCCCTGTGTACCTGCAGGGACGTACTGTATGAGACATAACAGTAGAGAAAGACCTTTGTCCCTGCAGGCACATATGAGACATAACAGTAGAGAAAGCCCTGTGTCCCTGCAGGCACGTATGAGACATAACAGTAGAGAAAGCCCTGTATACCTGCAGGGACGTACTGTATGAGACATAACAGTAGAGAGAGCCCTAAGTCCCTGCAGGCACATATGAGGCATAACAGTAGAGGAAGCCCTGTGTCCCTGCAGGGACGTACTGTGTGAGACATAACAGTAGAGGAAGCCCTGTGTCCCTGCAGGCACATATGAGACATAACAGTAGAGGAAGCCCTAAGTCCCTGCAGGCACATATGAAACATAACAGTAGAGGAAGCCCTAAGTCCCTGCAGGCACATATGAGACATAACAGTAGAGGAAGCCCTGTGTGCCTGCTGGCACATATGATACATAACAGTAGAGAAAGCCCTGTGTGCCTGCAGGCACATATGAGACATAACAGTAGAGAAAGCCCTGTGTGCCTGCAGGCACATATGAGACATAACAGTAGAGAAAGCCCTGTGTCCCTGCAGGCACGTATGAGACATAACAGTAGAGAAAGCCCTGTGTCCCTGCAGGCACGTATGAGACATAACAGTAGAGAAATCCCTGTGTGCCTGCTGTATGAGATACTGTATGAGATATAACAGTAGAGAAAGCCCTGTATCCCTGCAGGGACGTATGAGACATAATAGTAGAGAAAGCCCTGTGTCCCTGCAGGCACGTATGAGACATAACAGTAGAGAAAGCCCTGTGTGCCTGCTGTATGAGATACTGTATGAGATATAACAGTAGAGAAAGCCCTGTATCCCTGCAGGGACGTATGAGACATAATAGTAGAGAAAGCCCTGTGTGCCTGCAGGGACGTACTGTATGAGATATAACAGTAGAGAAAGCCCTGTATCCCTGCAGGGACGTATGAGACGTAACCGTCGAGAATGCCCTGTGTCCCTGCAGGGACATATGAGACATAACAGTAGAGAAAGCCCTGTGTGCCTGCAGGGACGTACTGTATGATACATAACAGTAGAGAAAGCCCTGGTCCAGGGGTCCATGAGACTGTTGGTTGGTGAGGTGATAGTTATTAGTGTGATCATGGTCCTGTATATTCGGTCTATCTGGGCTCAATGGGGACAGAGGCTGAGACCCGTTCAAAGGGACAGTGTATTGTTACAGCTTGATCTGTAACCTCTGTGGTTGTCGGGCCTAATTCTGGGTTGGGGTGACTGGCCCGGCCAACGCTGCACAGGAAATTATGATCGCAAATGTCTTCCTGTCGACTCCTGCACTTGCCACTACAAAGTGATCTGAGCCGCCATTACCTGAATGGGGCTGGAATGAGAGCAGACAGCCGCATCATCCCGGCTCTTAGTCCATCAGAGCCGTGCACAAGTGACCATTGTTGACGCGAAATACAGGATTAAGGAGGGTCTTCAAGGGAATTGATTTTCATGTGAGAACAATGCAGAGGGCGAGGAGAGCCGGGTCGCGAGTCTGAATCACACGGCCGGAGTGCCGCTTTATTGAAAGAGGGAGCTGATTAAAGCAATCAGGTTCTTCAGCTCTCTCTCTCTCTCTGTCTCTCTGACTCTGTCTCTCCCTCGCAGTCTCTCTCTCACTCTCTCTCTCTCTCTGTCTCTCTCTCTCTCCCTCTCTCTCATTCACTCTCTCTCTCTCTTTCTCTCTCTCTTTCTCTCTCTCTCTCTCTCTCTCTCTCTCTCTCTCTCTCTCTCTCTCTCTCTCTCTCTCTCTCTCTCTCTCTCTCTCATTCACTCTCTCTCTCTCTTTCTCTCTCACTCTCTCTCTCTCTTTCTCTCTCACTCTCTCTTTCTCTCTCTCTCTTTCTCTCTCTCTCTCTCTCTCTCTCTCTCTCTCTCTCTCTCTCTCTCTCTCTCTCTCTCTCTTTCTCTCTCTCTCTCTCCCTCCCTTCCTCCCTCTATTTCTCTCTCCCTCATATTACCCTAAAGGATCACATGCACCTTTCCTCTTCCTCTTTGCCTCTACAGAAGGGCCGTGGAATGGGTGGAGGTACGTGAGTGAGTCTGTTTGGAGAAAGCAGAGCAGCAGCAGATTATGCCCCTTCTGTCCAAAGCTACAGCCAAGGCCACAGTCTCATCTGTCTGTGTGTGTATAGAGCAGAGCAGTTGGGGGGGTGGGGGGGGGGGCATTTCTCTTTCAGGGCCAGTGTTGGGGGCGAACATGACGTGTCGCTGAGAGGGGATCAGGGGTTACAGATAAAAGGGCCGGTCGCCGCGCCCCTCCGTCTTTGGCCGGCTGTGTGCAGCTGTGGGCACAATTGTGGCCGGCCTAATTTGCATAAGTTTGTCAGAGGACTCCGGGCGGCGGCACAGGACAGGGGGTGTAGCCCCCGTTTAAAATGGAGGCATGTAAACAACCCAGTGTATGCACATCAACACATATACTGTCTATACTACACAATACACAACACCAGCCACCAAGAGAGGAAAAAAGCCTGCGATATTAGCCTACAATGTTGCTAGAACCACAGAAAGAGGTGAGGAGATGTTGTTGAGAGTGTGATAAGGGCATGTCAGCCTGATGCCATAGTGAGGAAGTGTGCGGGGGCCCCTTGGCGGAGTGTCCCATCCTGACTCCAGACAGGTTTATTGGGCTTGATGAGTGCTAAGCTCCTGTGATCTCCCTTTGTGGTTTCATTGGGAAGCGCTGGTGCTCTGAGCTCGGCAGCCCATAGCAGGCCCCGGAACACCCAGCCCCCGCTCCTAGGGCTTCGTCATTAGACAGATTGTGAACAGGCTGCATGGCGGCCCCAGCCAGGGCTGAAGGACCCACCAGCCACTTCATTAGGGGGCTTTCTTCTCCCCACTCCGCTTGCCTGCTTGTGTCTAGAATGCTCAGGTCTGTTTAATCACATAATTCTCCTCAAGTGCCCGGAGGAGACTACGGCACATCAAAGGCCCTTTAGACGTATGACAACTCACACAGATTCATTTTATTTGTCTTCTAGAATGTGCATTGCTTTTGAATTGAGAGGCCTTTATTTTTTACTTCTCCTTCTGTCTTTTTCCAACTGTCTCTTTGATGTCTTCCTGTTTTTTTTTGGGGGGGGGGGGGGGCGGCAGCGTATCCCTCTGCTGGTGGGCTTTGAACTGCTCTGGTAGAGGTTAGGGCCCAGAGGTCTGGGGCCGGGACCTCCTAACTTCTCCCTGCAAGAGGGGTGACCTCTAGGACCTGAAGGGGCGGAGAGAGAGTGTCCAAACTCAGCCTCCCTTTGATGTGACCTCTTTAACTGCTGTTAATTAGCCGGGGTGGCTAAACGTTTAGCTTGAGAGTGAAAGAACTTGGTCTAAGGGGCCATGCGTGTCCAAGACACTGCCTCCTGCTTTTTCTAGTTGTGTCCTGACTGAGGTCCTTTTGAAACAATGTGGTAATCAGAAACAAACTTGTTTGGATAGCGTGGCAGTGGGGTAAGCGCAACAGCCTCTTGACATGAGCTCATTGAGACAAAGCTTTGCGGAGGGGACGTGTTTACAGAGCGTGGAAGACACAGCAAGTCTTTGAGATTTAACAGAGTCTCCATTATCAACATCCTGATATCCCACTCTCTGGGTTGTTCCTCGGTTTGCTGCTTTAAATGCATCTAAAGCAGGGGAAAGGTAGCATGAAGCTGCTTATCGGACCATATGCAGTCGCAGCACCAAGTCATTTCAAGCTAGTTTATCATATCGCTCCGCAATCTTCCTACCCACTTCGGGAGCCCTTAATATCAATTTTGGAAGATATGGCTTTCATCAAGTATCCAGTGAGTGGTCAGGGTTTCTGGCAGAATCCAATTTCCCCTTCCTCTACTCTCCCAGCTCAGGTCCCTAGTCAGAGTGGTGGCCTCAGCTGTAACATGCTGGATTCATCACGGCTGGAAAATCTATTCTTTATTTCTGCACTTTGTGGATAATAATTTCCCAGCGTCTCAGTAGGAAAGGGCAAATAAAGCCTGCTTGTTTCATTTTGGAGCAGCAGTAAAAATGTCCCCCTGCTGCTGTCCAGACCTCAGCTCCACTCCTGGTCTTAAGTCCATGGGCCCAGAAATAGAGCCCTTGAATTAAGCCAGTAATACTGTATATAGCAAAGAGACCCTATGGCAATACGTCTGAATTAAGACCAGTATCACCAGCCATAAACACTTCTTTCCCCACAGTTCCAGCAACACATTTTTTGAATGATATTATACCACATGTACAGTACATGATCATAAGTCGTTAAGCAACTGGTGACCTATTTCATTTCCCCCATGCTACCAGCACCAGATCCTCTTCTAAGCCCGAGGCACACTTCAATCATTTGTCCTAAAAATGTCCTGTTGTTTGGTGCTCGAGGTAGTGGGGGGAGCTAGGCTGGGTGTAGTTGATATGGAAGTAGTATTGATCCACTATTGACTGAACAGCAGCGTGTCCAGACAGTTCTAATCCCACGAGACCTTCTAAACAATCATTCTATCATTTTCCGGTAACCTGATAGGTCTGTGTACCTGCCAAACCTCTGCTAGCACAGCCGAAATCAAACATTTGGAAAACGAGAAGAAAAACAATTGTACCCCAAAACATTTAAATGTTGTTTCTGCCACAACAAACTAAAAACCATGTTCCGGGAGAAAGATCCTTTTGTCTAACAAGCATGAAAGGATTTTAGGACAATTTTAAACAGCGAGGCTTAACCTATTTCTTTACGAATAAGGAGTCTCAGGGACTGAGTGGCTCTCTCTGTGCACACCTTGATGACTCATTAAGTCATCAGCTCATCCGTGATAAATACGTGGGGGTGGGTGGAAGCTGTGGTAATGATGTCGTTCCGTGTATTATTTATGTGACACATCTGATCAAACTGCCGTTTGCCATGCATGTTCTGTGCTGTACTGTACTGTATGTTGCTGGGACTGACGAGATGATCTGCGAGTAAACGTCTCCAGAGAGGTAATAAAGAGTTGCAGGAACTCGGTTTCCTGATGCAACCAAATGACATGATGGGCGGTTCTCAACAAAAATCCCTCGTCTTCGTATGGTCATGGTATGCCACAGATAACATTCATTTTTAAGATAATCGGGATGGGCTCCTAACTGGTGACAGAATAAAGACGCTTCAGATAGGGCCCTGGGAAGGAAGACTATCATTTGTTTTGTGAATGGGTATTTTCAATAGACTGTGTGTGACAGATCCATTGGAATCAAATGTAGTAAATATGATGAACTATTGAGTCAAATAACTCCTCTTATCCCAAACTATTTGCTCAACACACTAGATCTGTCTCATCTGATGACTGCTGGACTGTGTTGTCCCTCCCTATGTGGTGTGGTGTGTGCAGTGTGATGAGCCGTGTGTGTATATGTGTGTGTGTGTGTGTTTGCTTATTTGTGTGCTTCTCTGTGTGGATGCTACTGTGTGTTTGGTAGTCAGACCAGGTTCAGAAGTGCCGAGGGGCTGTTCTCCAGCCTGGCCACCTGCAGCTGTGGGATCGATCGGCTCTCTGGGACCCTCACTTCCCATGCGCCCCTCCTGCCCCCACCCCCACACACACACTCCACATCAGAATCAATGCCGCGGGGGGGCTCCCTATTTTACATCCTCCTGGTGCTACTGAAGCTCAAGGCCCGACGAATCAGACCCACCGAAGATGTCACACATAAACACAGGTGGGCATACATACACACCCACAACCCCTAATAGATATGAGGTCACAGGTAGAGGTCAACACCCTCTCTGTTCCCCCTCTAGCTGGACCTCTGTGGCCCAGAGGGAGTAGACTCAGCAGAGGACAGTCTCAGACTCAAATCCCACTCATTTCTTACCTCCCACGATTCTCCTCAGCGCGCACGGCCGGGCTCATCACTGCACATTGCTTCTGATGAGAATAAACCGGTCCTGCAGGTGAGGTGGAGGGAGTTGGAGGTCGTGCCCAGCCTTTACAGGTAGTGCAGGGTGAGAGACGTTTTCTATGTACTATCAAGGACTTCTAACAGAGCCGATCCTGATGAGAGTAGAAACATAAAACACTCAGCCATGTGGTTAGGGTGTCCGTCCTAAGATTGGAAGGTTGAGACTTTAAAAATGGGACCTGGTACATCTCTGCTTGTCCCTCAGCATTAAAGAGACAGATTGGGGGTAAGGCCCTGTGATAGACTAGTGTCCTGTCCAGGGTTGTGTACTTCGGAATAAAGATATTACAATTTGCTTACCTAGTTTTCTTACAGATGAAGGATCTTAATTGGATCACCCTGTTGCAGGAGAACATTTGTGCAATGTAGGAAATGTAAAACGTGTAATGCATTTGATGTTTAAAAAGGCTTCTGAAGTTTGCAATTTCCATTTAAAAATGTCCGACTTGATTTTCTCCTACAAAATATGTCCATTAATTATAACCCACATAATAATTCACACATCCTGTTGCTGCAGTGTTATTTCCCTGCTGTAGCAAACTGGGTCAGATGAAGATCCTACATCTGTACCCATGCATACATCTATTCAAGTGGAAAAAGAGGCAGTTCGATATAAAGATAGTATTAAAATGTGCTCACTTAGTATGCTTATGTGTTAAGGGTCTAATGCACATTCCCTTTACCAGCCTAGAAGATCCGTTTTTCCCGTCTCTCCCCTCCTCTCTCCATCTGTGGTCATATATGAAGCATGTAGGAAATGACTGTGGGTTTATAATAGGCTGTTGACTTCAGCAGACAAGCAATAAATGAAGCTGTTTGTGTAGGAGGGGGGAAAACACAGGCTCTTTAGGAACACTTAGGGCTGATCTCCTGTACAGACTTCACTCTCCCTCACGCGTTCTCTCTCTCTCTCTCTCTCTCTCTCTCTCTTTCTGTCTCTCTATCACTACTGTGTCACAGGCCACAGCACAATCTCATTCTGTTCTTCTGGTTGGTGGTGGTAACACAGTGGGATATATCCACACAAATTACACACATAAAACTCGCAAAGCCTGGAAAATATGTTAATAGTTTCCGTACCCCCTTCCCAGCAACTGCATGTGCCGTGCTGGCGAGGCCTGCCAACATTATTGGTGCAATTAAACGTGAAACACAAGAGAGGAACATAGGGGAGAAGGAGCCCAAAATGGCAATAAACAAGGGAAATGACACTAGACAACTTGTAATTTATGGACGTCGTTTCAAAGGCAAGAGAGACACTGTTCCTACGCTGCCAGAGAGGGGATAGTGAGGCAGGATCCCGGCATTAAAGGAACTATTCACAGTACGTAAGTGCATCAAAGAACCACAGAGACAAGTAAAGAGAAAACTGTGACTTCAAAATACAAACGTGATGAGTGATGCGCAGAGAGAGAGAGAGAGAGAGAGAGAGAGAGAGAGAGAGAGAGAGAGAGAGAGAGAGAGAGAGAGAGAGAGAGAGAGAGAGAACGAGAGAAAGAAAGAGAGAGAGACCCACTGGATGATAGGACCCATAGAGAGGGGAGGCCCCTGGATGCAGACATACTCTCCTCATCTCAAAGAACGCTAAATCACACACCCAGGCTGTCAAGGGAGGAGACGCCATTAAACTGAATAGAACCTGAGCCTCCACCCCCCCCCCCCCCCCCCCCCCCCCCCCGAAACGACACTAACGTCATCGTTTACTTCTTTATTTTCTTTCCAAAATGAGTTATACTCAGTGTTAAACATTCATACAAAACAAAACATATGTAGCTTCGAGGATGGCGTCTCTGAACAAAGAAAAGCAGCATCAACAACAGTCTGGTTAGGAAGTATCTGCACGTGATCATATGGAAATGATATCGTATTTAAATATGTTCGCAGTAGCACGCTACGGGAAACTAGGTAAGGATAAATGTGAATTTAGAGCATGGTAGCATGCTCTATGAAGCAGTATTTACAATTTACTTGGTAACCCATGATTTGTGTAGTTTCATACTATTTTTGTCTATTTCATGGAGCACAAAAATGTCAGGCCCTAAAAGTGGACTATTTCAAACCAATATCCATTTAACTTGCTCTTTAAATGAAACAACAAAATGTTGAATTGTCTGTCAAACAAAAAGAGATAAAAACGATTCAGATTTAGAACGATAGATGCGGGTCCATGATTATAGTATTTCGGTGAAAAGCTATTTGTCTGAACGCTCCCTCTCACCATCATCAATTGTTACACACAGAGAAAGGAAAATGCCCTCCTAAATATAATTATTTAACAGTAAGGAAGAGAGTATCTGTCTCATTGGGACACAGCATGTCTACAGATCCTAACTGTCGGCATCATTGAACAGTTAGGAACAGTGCCTAATTTAGTAAACTACACCTAAAATTATTTTCCTACCTAACATTTTTCCCCATGAAAATGATGTGAGTCATTCGGCTCAATTGAACATTACAACACACCAAAGGAAGTACTGAAGCTTTTCCAAAATGTTCAATTCTGATGAAATAACCAGCACTGCGCAATTAAATTAGTAATTCAGAGCGTAGGTATCCAGTAATTCACCAATGATGCTTGTCGGATCCTCCTCACATCTCCAAATGGAACTAATTTACTCAATGAAGGGGAAACACTTCCTCCCAGAGAGGGAGAGGAGCTACTAAAACAGTTCTATTAAACTGGGGGCATAAATATCCCAATTCCAGCCCAAGGTATCTTCATTTGGGCCCGAATGTGAGATATGCCGTTGCCATAGTGAAATGGCGACGGCTGCAGCCCTCCTCCCTGCCGTATGTGCGTGTGCGTGTGCGTGTGTGTGCATTGATGCCTACTCCGTGCTGTGTTCCCCTTTCAGACTCCAGAATAGTGTCTCTACTAATCCGTGAAAGTTGCGGCGCTCTGAACCAGTGGCCAAGCCTTTTCCCACTGAATCGGGGCCCAGGGTCTGCACTCTGCTTCACACTTGATTGGTCCCTCCCGTGGCAGGACTCCCCTCCCTGCTGGGCGTGGGCCCATCCCCCTTGCTGGGCCGCTCAGCGCTACCTAATCGGCTTCTACCCGCCGTAATTACAATCATGAGCCTGGGACTCATCATCGCACCGCATCATAGCCCAAGCCTGCCTTGCCCGGTAACCCAGGCCTCACCAGCACTGCCAGTCCTAGCCCTGGCCCGAGCCCCAGCCCTGGCCCGAGCCCCAGCCGCCTTCCTCCAGGAGAGCACCTGTTCAGGCCTGTGGGCTTGGCTGTGTTTGGGGAGAGCTCCTGGGGAAAGCCATGGAGTAAGAGAGAGGGTGACACCAGCCAGCCAAAACGTTGCTGCTGCTCTGCTGCTGTCCTCCCGCCCCACATCCTGGGCTGATGTGTATATTTGGGGTGAAATGGGATTCAACACTGAGGAGCTCTCAGAGGTACATCCATGTACCTATAGAGCTGCAGTTAAAGCCACCATGTGGAGTCCTTTGAAATATCTGACCAGCCTAAAGACTACTCTCACAATGGGACCAGTCAGTCGTAGTGGGAATGGTCAGTCGGTGTGGACTATAGGTGGGACACAATCACGTTGTACAGAAAACCCTTCCACTTCCTCTGCTCATCCATGTGTAGTATGAGAAAAGTCGGACAAAAGACATGTCTAGCTCGTC
Source organism: Oncorhynchus mykiss (assembly GCF_013265735.2). Taxonomy (NCBI): domain Eukaryota; kingdom Metazoa; phylum Chordata; class Actinopteri; order Salmoniformes; family Salmonidae; genus Oncorhynchus; species Oncorhynchus mykiss. The sequence goes on along the minus strand of NC_050571.1, from coordinate 29,146,758 downwards.
CTCTAAGAGTGAGGATTTGCACAGTGTCACTGAAGTCCTTGGATTCGGTCCTACTGCAGCATTACGGTGAGCAGCAGAGCATATTGGACGGGGCCAGGTGAAACCCACTGTCCTGGCAGAGAATCCAAAGTCTGTCAGAGTGGGGAAACATGTCAAAGGGCACAAAGTGTGCTGGCACAAACAGTAGCCCAGAGTGTTTATCAGACGGATACCCAGCACTCGTTAGCTTATTACTCTCTTATTAGGGACATTTTTTTCCCCCTTGCATGGATTGGCATAGTCCTGCTAGCTTCTCTTCACGCGGCCCAGGCTCTGTCAGAGCTGATCAAAAGACATTTCCTCACATCTCCAGACGCCGGGGAAAAGAGAAGAAAAGAGAGAAGAAAAGAGAGAAGAAAAGAGCCAGAAGGGGGCATACTGCTCTCTCTTGACTCTGGTCTTTTGGTGAATAAGGACTTTCACAGTACCCATTCTTTCTTCTCATACTTCAGTAAAAAAAAAAAATGTGGGGAAAAAGTTGCTGGTACTTCCAATCACATTTGGCCAAATTATATTCCAAAGTGTTCTATATCAGAAACAATTATCATCAGATAAACTTAGACTTGTCCAATGTGGAATTTAGAGCATTTTTCGGGGAGAAAAAAGAAGTCTCCACAAATCTGACTGGATTCCAGGCAGCCGAGACCCCCTCGAAGTGGGAATGAAAAGTGTAACCTCAGCCTCCCAGCTGTACGTCTCAATCCATAATCCTTCCCCAAAAACCTCACCAGAGAGCCGCCCCGGCCGTCACTCCCATGGCGTTCCCTGCCGGTGCCTGCTCAGATTTATGGGGCAGTCGGGCGTCAGACTCTCGACCTGAAAGGGATTTGGGCTTTCTTAGTGGTTAGGGAGGTGGTCAGGGGAGCAATGGTGGACTCTCTCTAAGCACCTAATACCCAGTACTGGGCCTCTAGTCTGGCACACCCACCTTATCCTGGTCTCACACACCTCGGACACTCTGGACATTACCGACAACGGCCCGGTCTGGCGCCGATAGCCGCAGTGTGGATGGCAGCAGCACCAAGGTGAGGGACTATTTCTGGGTGTGTGTTTATGCAGGTCGGGGGACAGTGGACCTATGAGGACTTGTTGTATTCTGACTAGGGCCATAGGACTGGACTGGGCTAGGCTGCTATGGACAGAGGTAGGGCCGCAACATCCATATTACTTAGTGACAACCCGGCTTCATTGGATGGTTCAGATGGCTAGATGGGTGTGAAGACGTCAGCTACCGGTTGGCTGTCCTGCTTGTAGCATTGGTGGCGTGTCCTGATTGCGCAATACATTGACAGCTAGCATGTTCATTATCAAGGCAGACATATTTAATCATGAATGTATTCTGTTTATTTACCTACTTTATCCAGAGGCAGAATTCTATTTCAGAGTTGACTTTACAAAATAGACACGAAATAGATAACAGATATGATCTTATGATACCTCGGTCCAACTGTTACCATGGGGGAAAAAAGTGTATTAAAAATGTATTGATTTCCAACTAAATATTCTGGGTATGTTGAAAAAGAGGAGCTAATTGGAAGACCTATAACTAATTGATAATGTATATGTAAATTACGCATTTTCAAAGGGCTGAGAGCTTTTAATTTACCAAAAAATTATGTTAATTCAAACACATCTGTCCATAGCTACAGTATCTCTGTTTGGAGTAGCTGACTGAGGAAAAACTATTTGGGTACTTCACCACCAACTGTCCTACTTACCTAGAAACCCTGACAGAGGAACTACCGTAGTCACTACTGGAAAATGAGCTGCTAGGGAAGAGCTTCGGTCCAGTCTTTCACAGCTCAGTTGATCTCCATTGAAGTAAACAAACCCAAGGTCACTTCTGGACAACTTGGTCTATACATCCCGTGGTTTGGTGTGTATGTTGTCGGGGTGGGGCGGTGGGGGAAGTGGGTGGTAGAGTCAGACTCCGGACGAGATCATCCCGTGTGTGACATGAGGCAGACTATTACTCAATACCGTCTGGAACATTCTAAGCAGGAAATGGAAATGTTGCAGGGAGGCACGTACGCCATTGTGCACATACGCTACCCACTCCTCATACCTTACATTGGGAGGAAAGCCTAAAAAAAATGCTATGCTAGAAATACTTCAACTATATTTGTAATAGCAAATACATACATGATCATTATTTAAAGGGAGAGAGGGCGGACCATATACAGCCGAACGTATACAGTTTCATTTTCTACAAAATGGCTGCCATGGTGGTAAGCAGCTAAAAGAGCAGGAAGAAGATGTAGCGGAAATGTACTGAATGGTGTTTTCCCATTCTCTGTGTAATAGTAGACTGTTAGGGACTGCAAGTCTGAGAAGGTATTCAATTGTAGATATTTGGATCTTATGTTTTCCACAATTGTTTTACCAAAAGCTGAGCCCGTAAAGTGTGTTTGTTTTTTTCACATATTCCCCACCCACAGTTTAGGTAACTTGCTCAGTTAGTCCTCACTAAAACGATTTGCTGACGTAAACAACCTTCTTCACAAGCAACAATCTCCATTAGAGTATCTCTTTGCGACAGTGATACTTATGTTGTTAAGGGCAGACTGAACATTTCCGGCATCCCATTTCAGTTGATTGCGATCTCAAACAATATTCTTATAGTCACACTTACGTCTTAAAATGAATCATAATTTCAACATTTCACGATAAATGTGGAAGGCGAAAAAGCCTGCTATAGAGGTTGACTGGAATACATCTTCAGCAAATACTAATATGAATACTGATGTCTCTAAGTCAGTTGCCAATGTATGCTAGCAAGAATATGTAGCGTAGCATCTTTACTTGGGCAACAGGAATATGGAGGTTCCATACCACTCTGCCAAAAAAGTCTCTCCTTTTATTAAATCCTATTTATTTGTAAAATATGACAGCTTCATATGAAAGTCTATTTGAGCCTTTGCACTTGAAAGCTTTCATAGTATGAAACAAGAAAAGCTTTCCAAATGCTTTACCCTTTTTTTCTCCCCGCGAGATGGGTTAACTTTGGGAAATCATGTGAGAGACGTTTTTCTTTCGCAATTGAGAATGAAAAGAATAAGTTAGCAAACTTTCTCTCCCACCAGCTTCAAACCAACTCCTTTTAGATTCCGAGAGGCTATAGCTACTAAGGAGAGGGAAACTCACAATAGTGAGGATTTGTGGTTTCCTCTATGGTGTGCACACGGTACAGTAGGCTATGAAGTGTATTAAATAATACTGAAAGAGAAGGCAACATTCATCCTCCTAGCCGCCAAAAACTGGATGCTAAGCGCTAGGTTTTACCTTAAGACATAGGATATTAATGTTGTGTGTATCACCATGTTTGAGTATAAGACTAAACACATACAACACCTAATTTTCCTGACAATATTATATTGTATTATATAATATTATATTCCAATATGCAATATACAATATTGTTCCGGTATCATTGGAATAGCACAAAAACCCTTTTGTATTGTTTAGTACGTTAAGTGTCTGGTTGAACTTAAGGGTGAGCACTATTAAAAGTTGAAACAGAGAATGACAAAAGATTGAAAAAGAAATGAAGATGTGTCATTGTTATTTGGAGGGGTTGTGATAGGGGGGGGGGACCCTGATGACAGAGGTTTATGTCCCCTCTACAGATGAACATATGAAAGACAGATGGTGTGCTTTCATTTCACAAAACTCTGGGATGTTTCACATGTCCAATCTCACAGAGAGAAACATCTGACTTGGCTGACAGTTTTGATCAAGTCTCTGTCTTAGTTGATTCTCACATATCATGAAATATTATTCGATGATGACTCAAGAGTCATCCATTCGTAACCATTCCCTTGAAGAAATAACGCGCCTCACTGGAAATAAAAGAAACTTCTCCCAATTAGATCCCAACTTGAAACTGCTAATGAATTTCTCATTCTTTTGATACCTCGCTTCAACATTTACAAACTGAAAACAATGGAAAGAATTCAAAGAAAACTCACAGATGCCCATACAAAACGCTGACAAACAAACGCAAAGTCTGCAATAATTGCTTCTATGGTAGTTTCAGTCTTTCAGAAACAAATTGTCTGACATGGGCTATAAAACTTTCAAACAATGCCAGGCAGCGTTGGCCTTTGCATCTGCATGTGTTGTGCGACATGGGGAAAGCGCTCAACAACCAGAATCTATGCATGTTCAGAATAACAAACGTTTTCTAATAGCGGCCAATGCTCGTAGTAATAGGCCTATTTCATAGGATATCTTTACTGTAGGCTTACTTTTCAACCATGTACAATAGGCAAGTGTTTCACTGCACCTGCCTAACTGCCATGCAAATACATAGGTATTAAAGGTCCTATTCTACAGTGGAGCCAGCTTTACTATCCCAAAACATGTTCATTAGGGACCATTTTGTTTCATTCAATCCTTTAAAAAACATATTTGCGTGTACCTTAACCAAAGGCTAATGAGTTGCCTAGAAGCAAAGAAGTTGCAAAGTGTGTCTGTCTGTGTGTTGGTTGTCTCATGAAAACTCATTAGGGCTCTCTTTGACAGCAAGGTCACAGGAGTTTATCTGTGTGTTGGTTAGGGATCTTTCTGTTCTGTTTCTTCAGCTTCTAGCATTTTGTGCAATAATTAGTTTAAACGCAGGCTCATTGCTCACACTAATTCAATTCATACTGGGGACCTTTTACAGATTGTTAGAGTGGCGAGCAACGACTGCGTGTTTTTCTCTTTTCAACCCTAAGCAGCAGCCACGATAGTGACGATTGAAGCTATTGTGTCTGCTGGGGAAGTGTCCAGGTGTACACCATGTTTATACACATTCTTCAGAAGTTATCTAAACTTACGTAACATTGTTAATTTCAAGGATAGTATTATTAAATGGATTTCACATAAATCAATATATATATACATTTACTCCAAACTGGTGTATGCATGTGTATCATACATACCCATTGTGTTAGTATTCATGTAAGTGATTAAATTCATCTTAATAGAAAAAAAAGTTTAAAGTACAATGAACTATAAATGAATGTAAAAAATATTTGTGGGGGACGCAGTGATCCGTTTAATTCTGTTATGCGGCTTCAATATTAGTTTGATGCGTTTTGGTGAACTTGATAATTATAAACTAATGATCTCAATTAGTTCTGAATTGTCCTGAGTGTATTCTTACTGAACTAACTGTGAAGAGGTGGTATCATATGTACGTGCTCTGTATACAGTTCATCGTTTTCAGCAGAGACTTCGACCCACATGAAGACGATATGCTTTTTTATTTTATAATAATTTGAGTTGAGACAAGGAAATTATTTTTCTTAGCTAGAGATTTTTCTTTAGTAAGATATATTAAGTTCAGTGCATATATATTTAAAGCCCCTTGGTAATTATTTGCGTGAGAATGTTTGTTATTTGTGTGGGATTCAATTAGTGAAAATAAATACCTCTTGATTGTACAGTGATCTGATAACATTCCACAATGGGGTGAATCAAATAGAGACTAAATGCATTTAATCATCAAAAATAAAATATACCTATTTAGACAATTAGTATATCAATGATAAAACATCAATACAACAATCAATGGAAATCATGTCGTGATACAAACCAGAAACAACATATTTACAAATGTTTATTTTTGGTGCTCTGTAAAAATCCAAGTCATGTATAAACACAAAACGCAACAATGTGGTCGCAGATAGTAATCAAATATGGTATGTTTCACAAATCAAACTCAAAGCAATCGTTTTCAGAATATTTCTTATGCTATACAACGTGATTGCCAGTCAAAAATAATTCAAGGTGTGCTTCAAAACCCAACATCTCTGATGAATTAGCAGGAGCGGCAAGAAAATGAAATGAAAACATGTTTCAATGAGGTATTCTGCAGTTACTACGTGTTCAATTTGGTTTTAAATGTGCGCTAGTGCAAAATGGGTTTAACATTTGATATACCCAGCGAAAAAAGATGATCGACAGTCTTTTGCCTGTTTTAACCAATCGACATATTAATAACTGTATTAAGTGCATACTTACTGAGGTCATTTTCTCTGTGTCATAGTGCGCCTCAATGTAACACAGAAGGAGACACATGAAGCTAAAATGGTGGCGGGAACAGAAGGACACCTCTGTCGGACTGTCTTGTACAATACAGTTAATATGGCCTGATTCAAACACAAATATTTTACATTCTGCTAATTAACTGAGCATAGGCGTTGTGGGAGTGGCTTGACGTATTAGTAGTTATCATTTTGATAACGCACAGCACGCACTGGCGTCTTCCCATTCTGTTGTTTGTGTGTTTTTCTACCACAGTAAACGTATAGTTGAAAAAGGCGCCTGTGTGTTCCTTGTTCGGCCATTTTAACACCATTAGCATGTGGCCCGACAGTAGCCGTCACTATACTTTAGGATTTGTCTTAGTGTCTGTTTCATGTCATTCTGTATATTTGTCAGGGCCACACGTGACTGGTGACCTGTTTACATGGTTCCACTTCCACACCTCAGCGGAGAATGGGACGAGGCAGGTACAGGTACAGCTGACAAAGCCAGGCTATTCAATAACCTTGGAGTACTGTAAGGGTTTTGTTTCAACGAACATGGAACTGTTTGGATCAATGTAAACCGTCTTAACACCTGTGCTACAGGGTTAATAGCGCCATCGATTGTGTGAAGCGGGGAGTAGTGATGACGGCAGGTGACGTCAGACCAAGTGTAGAGGGAAGACACAGGGAGTGCATGGTATTGCCAATCTTCGTTATAGGATGACAAAAGAAGGGTTATATAACGTCACGATTTTCGACTGCCATTTTAATTTGCCCATGTCCCCGAGCAGGGGCCTGTAATCTTCCATTCGAAAAAAAACAGGTTGTCATTATATAACCAGGAAGTGGCCTGCCAACGGCCTGCAGCTTGTTTATGGTGACATCTCGTTGCCGGGGTGACGGGGTCCTGCCAGTGTGCCGTCTTTATTAGTCTTTACGCACGGCTGGCATGGGCACCGCCCGGCAGCGGTTGCCCCAGTAGTCCCCCTACCCCCTCCCCTGTGCCCCTTCTCAGACCCAGCTCTGGGGTTCACGTTGACAGACAGCTCGGGGCAGACACAGCCTGACCCGGAGAACGAGGAACACAAACTCAGCGCTCTGAAGGACCCTATTCTGGTCAGGCATTCAGTCGGCCCACTATCACAACTATACTCCTCTCATAACTAATTAATGATTGCAGAGTGCTCTATTCTGCCCTGAAATCATGTAAAATCATGCTCACTTACTAAAATGTCAGCCCTGATCAGTCTTGGATAATGGAAGTGTGTGCATTCTAACTCGTACCTTGCACTCATTTCACTGCTGAGTAGGAAATAAAAGGGGTAGGAAATTTTAAAAAATGCTATTTTGGCTGACACTGACCAACCATGTCAACTGTACTTTCAAAAGACGGCCTTGGCGACATAATGGGAACACCATACCACAGCCTATTTTGCTCAGTAAGAAAACCTCAAATAATTCAAATGTGAAACATGCCGGGACAGACTATTGTGATTACCTTTTAATCTGATGGCTGGATTCCTATTTCCAGGCGGGAAAGTCTCCTCCCGAGGAGCAGCAGGAGGCGCTGTAAAGCAGTTAGCCTTTTGATAACGCAACACGAGCAAAAACAAACATGGCTGATGGGTGTGGATGTGTGGGGGGATGGTTAGATATGGTTGTGCAAGTTAATGCAGCAGTACTATTGGATGAGCTTTTGAGAGCCTGGAGCATCTATATTAAAGAGATACCCCATGCACCCCTCTTACCCACAAGCTGGCGCAACATCCGCTTCGACCTTCACCCACCATCCCAGTCATAGCCAGAATGTTGGATGAAAGTCTGGGCGTGTGTTTGGAAGCTATGTAAGCCTAGACAGGAAGCACTCAGCTATTCAGGTTGTGCAACACAAGACGAAGCAACATGTGATAACCAAGGTGTTGTTGTGCTAGTTAAAACACACCAGGCATGACTAGTTACATCTCTTTTCAGTAGAATGAATTTAGATTGCTGCAACCAACCAGATATCCAGTTTGCAATGCAAATGTTTAGGCTGCTTCCCTAACGTCATTGTAATCCTTGGATTGCGTTTATGTATTTTATGTTTGTTTTGATATTTCCACGAGGAACTATCTGTGCAGAGTCTCCTGAGCAGAATCTGGTATGCTGTTTCAGGTCATTTCAATTGTAACGTTTTTTTTTTCCCTCTATATTTGTACTAAGAACTCTGGGTATTCAGTGCCCGAGGGTTTGACGGTAGAAACACACGAGGTTTTGAAGCTTGTTTGGCTAAGTGAAGCTGAGGTTAGGCTTAGGGGGATATAATAACTTGAGGCAAAGTGGAGTGACCAATTTTTCCTTAATCCGCATGTGGAGCGAGAGCGTGAGTCACAATTGTGAACACACATAACGTTATTAAAACTCAATCTGTCGACAGGGCCAGAGACGTTTACTTCCTGAACATGTTCACACAACCACAGACACACTCACCTCGCTTTTGATCATTACTATGAATTGAAAAAATATATCTTTTCAAGTTAACAAGATTGTCAAAAAGGTTAGGTGCTGCAGAAATATTATAATTGGTGTCAAAAAATATACATTTCAAGGATTTTACTGAGTTACAGGTCCCATGTGGTTCAGTTGGAGCATGGCCTCTTGTAACGCCGAGGTTGTGGGTTCGATTCCCACGGGGGACCAGTACAAACAAATAGTACAAACAAACAAATCAAAATGCATGCACTCACTACTGTGAGTCACTCTGGATGAGACTGTCTACGTAAATGTAAAAGAATCACACCCACTTGGAAGTCAGCCAATCAGAATGAGTTATTCCTGACAAAAGGGCTTTATTACAGACAGAATCACTCCTCAGTTTTGTCAGCTGTCCGAGTGGCTGGTCTCAGACGATCCCGCATGTGAAGAAGCCGGGTGTGGAGATCCTGAGCTGGCATGGTCACACGTGGTCTGAAGGTGTGAGGACGGTTGGACATACTGCCAAATTCTCTAAAACAGTGTTGGAGGCGGCTTATGATAGAGAAATGAGAATATAATTCTCTGGCGACAGCTATGGTGGACATTCCTGCAGTCAGCATGCAAATTGCACAATGCCTCAAAACTTGAGACATCTGTGGCATTGTTTTGTGTGACAAAACTGCACATTTTAGAGTGGCCTTTTATTGTCCCCAGCACAAGGTGTACCTGTGTAATGATCATGCTGTTTAATCAGCTTCTCGATATGCCACACCTGTCGGGTGGATGGATTATCTTGGCAAAAGAGAAATGCTCACTAACAGGGATGTGGAGAAATGCTCACTAACAGGGATGTAAATACATTTATGCACAAAATTGGAGAGAAATAAGCTTTTTGTGCTCATAGAACATTTTGAGAGATATTTTATTTCAGCTCATGAAACATGAGACCAACACTTTACATGTTGTGTTTATATTTTTGTTCAGTATAATTAGACACTGAATAACCATGTGAATAACAGCATTCCGATTCATAATGATAACTTCACTTTCAATATTTTCCCGATTACTGTGTCCTTCGAGGCATCCCTTTTCCTTAAATTGTATGGCCCAGTTTAGCAAACAGACTTTGAATATTGATCATTTGACAGCTCATTTCATACTACCCAACACCAGCAGGCCTGTCACTTTCCCACTTTCACCCAGTTATACAGATGACGGTGGCAGACAGAACACATGCCCTGTTGATGCCCTGATGGTGCCCAGGTGGTGCCCAGGTGGTCAAAGCCAGACCTCACAGAGACAAGCAAAACATGAGCAGAACCATCCTTCAGAACCATCCTTCATTACATGAGCAGAGTATATGATTCGCATAGTGTGTACATATAATTTAAAAGGAAAATAACAACGTGAGTTTACTGTGTAATAAACTGTCAATGTACGTCTTTCCGCAGTCTCCGGTTGTGACTTCGCCTTGTTTGACGAGGCAACTAAATGAGTTCATTTGAAATTGGTGTCATCAAATTATTTTGGCAGAGGATAATGAAGACACATCGGACATAATTATATATATTTTAATTGGTCTGCGTTTATTAATTTATCATTTCGAAAAATACCGGGGTAGATTTTTTTACCTTTAAAATATCAGAACTGCATTTGATGTGTTTTATATAACTCAGTGTCCTTGTTTTGGTAAAAGTGTGTCAATTACCTAAGCAGAAATTATCTGTGTTGTCCTGTTAACGTCAGATAACCTCTCTTTTCATTTAGCTGTGTTGCGGCATCGATTGTGAACTGAGATAGATCACAGCACCACAAGCATGAGTAATGAAAAAAAGAACTCCATTCTTATTGGTTTGTCTTTTCAAGGTTAAAGGACACTCTTGAATGAGGTATTGTTCATCGAAGCAGTAGTGGATGATAGCATCGTGGTCACCTAGGCTCACTCAGGACTAGCTATATCCTTTGATACTGTGGCTCGACAGTGCTGAGGGAAGAAGTATTTTGTGACTTCAGGGCACATTAAGAACCAAATCAACATCGCTGCTGGGCCTGAAATGGGTGAGAAAGGGTGGGGGGGGTCACCTAAATGAAATTGGCAAGGCAGGTGTGCAGCACATGGCAGTGGGCTCCTCTAGAAAGACATCTGCTGATTACACGGTGTGCGGAGGCCTGGTAGAAAGGAGAGGAGGCTGGCAGTGAATTGTGTAAAGAGATTGAGACCACACGACAGCCAGCTGAAAGAGTACAGCACACGATCCCACACAGCCAGGCGCTCAGAGCATGAAGCCATGAAGACGTGAAGCGGAAAGTTTCCTTCACTCTATTTTACCCAAGAGAAACCTGGCTGCCCAGGGTGGCAGAAAACTATTAGGGCCTGAAACCCAGTGTTTTCTACCTTGGTTTAGGCCTTCTAGCATGTGGCAGGCACACAAGAACATCCACCACACCACATAGGTTGGATTGAATTATCCTAGTTGTCATTTTCTTTTCTACTCTGGTGAAAAGGAACGGTCTGTGTGTGTACCTACAGTAGGAGCCATGTTGTGTGATCCCCTCCCAAGATAGAGTCATCTTGGTGAATGTCAGTCTTGCATCTGAATGACATGTGGATAGATGGACAGTCCTGCCTGCGTGTCTCTGCCTGTGGGGGTTTGATTTGGTTGCCGTGCGGCTGGTGAAGGCGGAGGCCTGTTTCCGGTGGCCCACGTGTGGCTGTGCAGTGGCTTGTGGGAAACCCCGGGGAGAGACATCGTGTCTCCATGATGCAGACACCTGCCCGTAGGACACGCAGGGGGGTCACCCTGGCCTTGTACAGGACCCAGAGGCGTCCACTTCACAGAGGCTAGAGAGAAAGCTGAGAGATGCCGCCCACGCCATTCTGCCACGCTACGCCTAGCCTAGTTTTCTATTACAAACCAATGTCAACCTTCACCTCCATCCGGCAGTCACATCTTCTTACACCACAAAGTTTAGGCCATATGGAAATGTTCACGTATAATAAAAAAGCAAGGACAGAGAAAGTGTATTCATTGTTATAGCTTCTCATAAAGATTTCGTTTTGACTAAAGTATCGGTTTGTTATAACGGTTCTCAACTGGAAAATGTTAAATAACTGATAATCAGTTAAATAACTGATAAATAACTGATAATAATCTGATGCAAACACAATCAAGCCACTGCTATTCCAAAATATGGTTCTAGTGTAATAGGAGTGTAATAGGTGTAACAGTATGACTCTTAAAGCTCATTATGCACATACGTAGCAAGAGACAACAAAAAAGAAAGGACATGTGCTGCAAGGAAACACTGAATCGGGGATTAAAATAACAACTTGATTTGACATCTCTGGGAGTTGAAGTCAAGAGGTTGCGTGAGGTGTCCAAATGATTCTGCCTTTGGTCCGTATCTTCACTGCAACATAACGTGTGAGTGATGCACGACGGCTTCGATTCCATGCGTTTCCCTCGATAATAACCTACAGTATTGAGTGATGGATAGACAGATTCAGATTGAGCACATGCCTCCAAAAATATTATAGGTTACTTTACCTCAATGGGTCGGTCAGAGCTTCAGATTTCTGTGTTCAATCCCAACTTACTTTTCAAGGCAACATTTGTCAGTAGTTCTGACTGGAAGGATAGGAATACTGTACTGCCATCTTTGATTTGGGCAACCGGCATCCTTATAAAATGATCTTGCGTCAGCCGATAAAGGCTGAACGTTGTCATTGTAGATTGAAGTCCATCTTATTAATTAAGGCAAGGCTTACATTAAGCGAAATCCTTACAAAGACGACATGTTTAGGTTTACGTTTCTTCAGAACATCTAAAGGGCATCTGTTTCTGCCTCTGTTCCAGCGCATGTGTCCGTCTGATCATGTTTAGTTAATGTGCCTGATGTCTGTTCTTCCTAAGCCTCCCTTCTCCTCCTGACCTTTCACCTAAGCCCCCTCTCTCTCTTTGTTGTGCAGGTTGGAGTCCCCTTACCGACGCCCACACAGCCACATACCACGCTCCGCCGTGCAGACACCCAGGCACAGGTAAGTCTGGCCCAGGTGCACCCCACAGTGCCCCTGTCCCTCACGGGCTCACCCCCCGGTCCTCAGGTCAGACCCGGGGCTCAGCATGCAGCTGCAGCAGGTCACAGAGGTGCCCTGACAGGCCCCGACACCCCAGAGATGGTTCTCCAGGCTTGCATGCAGAGGAGTGTTTGAAGTGGGTCTGAGCAGGGCTATGTTACTATGCCTTTAATTAGCTCCAGCAGCTGCTGCTTCCTGGTTGAAGGACCCCGGCACACTCCACCACTCCACTGTCTCCCTAATGTCTTACAGGTGACTGTCAGACACACGTCAGCCTACCAGCCATGCTGGACTTAGCTGTCCAACCCGCTCTCACTTAGATTTTACTCTGTCAAAAGGCGGACTGCTTAGCTACACGATGTTGCTGAGACGAGTTGCTCCCTAACATAATCCCGCTTTGTTTTGTTTAGCGAGAAACAAAATAGTGGACGCTCACAACTCTAGCTCAGTAACCAGAGCCAGGGTAAAATTATGCAAATATGTCTCCCATCACTCACTATATTCTTCTAGTTGCTCTTTTTATCACTCTTTAGAAACATTAACAGGTCTGAAGAAAAGGTAAAAAGCAGGGAGAGCTTTCTTCTGATGACAGTAAATGTTCCACTCTGCGTTGCTTGTCTGTGTTTTACGCTCTGACAGAGTTCCTAACTGTTGGAAATTGCCCTTTGAGAACTGACAGCTGGAAATTGATCTCAGATTAGAAGCAAGCACCTCTCTCTCCCTGCTCTCCTTTGTCACTCCCAAGTTGGCAGATCACTCCTTAAAAACTCTACCAGAGATTTTTTTTTAAAAGAGAGAGACTTCACAGTTGGCTTTGGAATACTAATACCCTGGACTCATTATATTAATGGGGTCCAGATTCCCATCATTGAGCATGCACCAATACCCTTTGAGTTTGCCGGGGTTAGAGGGTGCCCAGTACTTTCAAAGCCCTGACCTGCATATTGAACGCGTTTTAATAGAACCCATTGGAGGCTCCTGGTAGGATATGCAGTAACTCCTCGCCTTTACGTTCCTGCACCCTCTCCGTGTGATCTCATCAGATAGCCGCTTCAGTCTCGGATATGACCCGGTCCCAGGGGGAGGGATGTGCAGGCAAGGCAAATTGGACCAGCGGTGTCTGTATCTCAGCCGAGGCCATTCTTTCCAGGAGACGTGAGTCCTTAAGAGGTGCAGTGCTTTGAAGTGGAAAGGTGCCCGGTGTAAGACTCTGAAAAAGGAGGTTTTGGGAGAGATTCGTTGGGATTCCCTTCAGGGAACAGCGGGGGAGTCTGGCCTCTCGTTGGTCAATCGTGCATACAGTGCTGATTTAATTACACTGCTGTCGGACGGTCATTGAACACCTACTGTACAGACCAGGGGGACTCCGTATATATGGCCGTTGTGACTGTCATCGCCCATTCAACGTGAAGACACCAAGCCAAATCAACCCACAATAAGGGGTGAGCGTCAAGAATGCAGACAGGGGTTCATAAAGAGGGATCTATGGGCAACAATGGTGGAAACCCTGGTAGCAGAGAAAAGAGCATCTACATAGTTTTTAATGGTAATGCACTGTGTGCCCATGATGCATAAAGAATCCATAACACAAATTATAAAAGATAGATTTAGAAAAAATGATTATGAACGTGTACATTTTGCATATGTGCCCAACAGCTCAAAGATGTATCGATAGAAAAGCAATGAAGGCTGCATGCTCCTTTGCTTAACAAAGACTACTAACAAGCCACCCATAGGCTCATTGCAACCAGAAATGCTGATGTTAGATTAAGAAAAGGATAGAAACATTTGATAACTCTCTTCGTCTGCAATGAAGATATCACAATTTGAAAGTGCTTGAGCATTCAGTGATTCTGTTATTGATAGAAGCATTAGGCAACAGCAAGCCCAGAAGCATTCCGGCTATTTCTCGCGAGGAGGCTGAAAGCACATTACAATATAATGATTATCTCCCTCTGATTCTGTGGTGTCACTATGTCGACCTGAGATACTATTGAGCACCGTCAAATAGAAAAGCATCCCTCACAATGAAAGAAGATTATCCATAGCCGGGGAATGAGGTGGCGGGTTTCTTTGTCCTGGCAGGCTGAAATATCCTTAAAACACCCCGTAATAAGACAAGCAGCAGGCATACGCCACAGACAGACAGACAGTGAGATAGTAGAGTGACTACGCCAGAGACAGTGAAAAGAAGGGCTCCATCTGGAGATTACAGTGAACAAACAGAAATCCTTTGAGGCTAAAAATGGCTGACTCAGGAAGCCAAGCACTAGCAGAATGAGTCACGTATCCAACTACGACATCCCCTATCTGTAAGCATCTGTATTACACAGACAGAAAACAGCACCATACTATAGGACCCTTGTAGGAAATCATGTTCAGCTGCTAGGATTTGATGATCATACCCCATTCTTGACAGTAACGATTTCATAAAGCCTTCTATTTTTTGGCTCGATCACTATGGCTGCAACATTGCTGGAGCTCTGTTACTCATGGGTGATCCTAAAAGCAGTCTGCACTGCTGTGGTGGCTGATACACGCCTCGCACTCTAAAGTGTGGCGGTAATTTATCCTCTCCCAAGCTCCCATCATCTTGATGTGATTCACACAGTGACAAGAGTCCAACTCCTGGGTATTGGGCAACAAAGAGGGGTGTTGGGGGGGGGGGGGGATTACAAGGCAGATAGAGATCACACAACTACATGACCTGACGGTCTATTCCACAGTACACTCTTCCTCTCCTCCCTACCACACACACACACTGTGACACAGGTGCACAAGCATGCATACAAAAACATCCCTTAAGCACACCACAGCTCTCTTTCATCGTAACTAGAGTGCAAAGGCGCATTACTTGCTCTGGTCGGTCGGTCTCCTGCTTTCTTAAGGTTATAGTCTATTCTGTTTGTTTCAGTGTGTTTAATGAGCTCGCCGGGATTCTGAGTGAAGACATAAGAATCTATAGGGACCCATGGTAGTCCATGACCACGTGCATCCTCCTTCTAGAGAATACAACTAAAACTCTCAGAATATCATAAATATATTTGTGAGAAAAGTTTTCAAACATTGCTCATCTTTTAATGTAGTTTCATGTGATGTGGGCTGTGTTCAATCGTTCTACAAATGAAAATAAAACATCTCTTGAGGTTTGCTGCCAATGTGAGCAGAGTTTTTTTCTCTCCACTGGTTTTCACAGAAAGAGAGACTCATAAGCTCTTCAAAGATGAGTATTATTTAGAGACTACAATTCATTTGGCAGCTCATATTTTCTGCTCTCAAAGAGCTCAAGCTAGTTTGAGACATACTGTGGGTTGTTTTCATCAGAAGAGAAGAGAAAGAATTTGGCTTGGTCCGAGAACCCACATTCCCCACCCCCTTTTCAAAGATGGACCTTTTTTCATCTCCTAGTGGTCTAGCACATTAGTGTGGTGACTATGTGCTTCACAGGTGGGAGTCTGCCTCCATCAAATAAGCCAGTTCACTAAGGACGGGATTTGGCGCTGTTATTTTTCTATTAGGGAAGAATTATGCTAAGCCTTCAGAAGCCATCTTTGTGTTGCTATGGCAGCCCATATTTCCTGCCGGGTTGTGACCTTGAATGACTACAGTGCAAAGCCAAGTAGCACCGAGACCCTTTGAGGATTAGAAATGTGGACCTCATAGTTATGCAAAACACCTCAGATATGATTGAACCTTGAAAGGCTGAATGACAAGTTTATTGAGATCGCCGCTCTTTTCTTCTGATCATTGTCAGTCGAACGTTCCCAATCACTTGGTATCCGTTGATCTGCAGCTTTTCCACTTGCTTTTGTCTAGGTCAGATCTCTCTGCCAGGAATTTGGTGGGCTTTTCATTTATCCAGACACCAAATAGCCTTATACTTCATATTAATCCGTTGTGTCGTTATGTAATAAGATGAATCACGTGATTATGTTGATGCAAATTTTTTAAAAATGTAAAAGCCTAACATCTGATGGTATATCCATCACTTTGCTCAATAAAACATCTGCGTTTCAATGGATAATTCTTCTCACGCAGAGATTATAGTGCATGCTGGTTACTGTGGCCTTAAAGCGCTCTGGTTTATAGCTTTAAATTATTAATAGTTCAAAAGTATTTAATCAATACTACTATACTGAGGGAACTTGCAAAGATCACCCCCCAAATCAATTGACATGAGTTTTTTTTTTGGACTGTTTTACTCTAACTTTGAATCTAAACGTTGGTTTTGATGTGTAGCCTACACAGCTGGAATGTTAATCAACTGTGATATTCATTGAAAGTTTGTACATTTCTTGTAATTTTCACTAGTGTTTTCAGGCCAGCCTTCAAAGTCTCAAATGTATTTTCAAGAGAGATGTGTAGACAGCAACTGAAAGCTAACACAGGGATGGGGCTTTGAACATACGAGACTGATACTATTGTGGTCACAAAGCACAACAGGAGACTACTTTGAAGAGGAAAGGGCTTTGGGTATCAGATTTCATCTTGGAAATAGTGTCAGAATACAAGCTCAAGTATTAGACCTGTTGAAACGGCATATTAGGACTAGAGAAACCCGGGTTGAGTTTAGAGCCACTTCCTTGACTGCTCCCAACTGAAGATTGGGAAAGGTCAAGACTAACTTCAGAGTTTAAACCCAGGATTAGATAGAACACTATGTTTTATCGTAGGTTTAGTTGCCCCTCTCAACCCATCAGGATTCAGATGGGAAAGGGGACTTGCTATGCAAAGAACAACTTGACAATTTAGAGTTTTTAAAAAATAAAGTGTTGCTATCAGAGCAAAATCTTGCCGTTGGCTTGAGAATTTATCAGTTTCAAGATCAAGCTGTGTCCTTGTCAGTTGATGGGTCTGTAGAAGACGTTACACTTTCAAACTATGTCTATGCCTTGTCAATGTGGATGCTTCTGGAGTAGAAACAAACTCAACACTAGCCACTCTCACCAACATGATTTTGACAAATACTTGTCAGTTACCCATCTCCTCTAGCAACTTAATCAATCTCCGAGGTCCCAAGGAAGTAGGACTGTGAGTATAGATCTCTGTGTTTTTGTTCCTCAACCTTCTGCTATGAAATAGTTCTAGTCTTTTGTGTCAGTGTTCGGTTTTGACAAAAGTGACATTCACATATTGGGTTGTTCTGTTGTCACAGTCGTGCCTGGCTTAAAGTGCTCTCCATGTGAGGTTTAGTCCTCTTTGATGTCAGGGTCTCCAGAGATCCGGTTTGAGCATGCTATCTGCTTCAACAGTTCTCTCCCGGCCTCTCATGCAGAGAGTGACACAGGAACTGCCAGAGCAGGGATTGACTCTTTCATTTCCTACCAACTACAAATGAAGGATGCTTAGAAAGTAAATTCAGGGGGTGCCAAGCACATTGCAATATTCTGTTGCAACTACTGAAGAAACGGTTGTTTATCATTAGGCTACAGTCTAAGCTTAACATTCTGTTTAATCAATGCTCTGTGGTAACATCCACCACATCCAAACTCAGAGAGCAACATTAACACGAACATAATTATTTTTCCAAGCAAATCTCAAATGTGTCATAAATGAATAGTTAATGATGTAATCACTAACTGTTATGCACCAAACGTGCCATATTCTAATAAAAACAAAGATGTCAAACTCAAAATAACAGAGGTCATGCTATTCCAAACTCTGAAAGTGAATCAAGCTCATCTGTTCCCATATCACAAGGATATAATTAGAGAATCCATGAAGAGAGAAAAAAAATCCATAATACTGTTGATTTATTCATTGAAATTGAAAGAAATATGGGCTAGTAGTTGAACTATTTCATTTACACGAACGTCACAATTTGCCATTTACTCCTCCACTCATTAGACAACGTGCATCTTAACTGGAATGTACAATTTCATTGAGAAAAGGCTTGATTAATAATGATCTGGTAATCGTGTTTTATGCCTGTAAAGGCGGGAACACGTCCCTCGCGCCGGTTCACCTGAGATGCAACCTGAGCGCCACGTGACACTCGGGATTAGCGGCGATTAAAGAAGAATTCTCCAATGTACCGTATGAATTTACCTGACAGTGCCAAAATAATCATCCACCCTTCGTGAAATACGTAATTAAGGGAACCCCAAAGACAGACATCTGAAATGGAGTGAAGTGTATTTAAAAATGGCTGTGAGTCAAACTAGGGAATTTCTCTTATTTATAAAAAATAATTAAACGAATGATTGATTGTAGGCTAAATAAAGGATTGCGGACAGTTTTGTCCATACGTGATTGAAGGTGAAATATTTGTTTGGTGTGCTATTATTTCAAACTGGAAAGGGCCGGGTTTTTGCTTTGGTTAAATAGTTTGCTATTATTTCACATTCCTTCCAATGTCAGTCCTTCGCCAGTTCAGGCTATGTAACATTGTCACGTTTTCATTTAGGCTAAATAACAGTTCAATTGTTGTTGCCTTTTAGGGGGAGGGAGATATTTATGTTAAATAATTAAGCAATGAATCCGTTTGTAGAAACGACATTCTTTAATATCATGTAACAGCAAGCGGTTGTACCTTTGTAACCCAAATTGTGAGTCATACAAAAACGGATATGATATCACATGTGTAGCCTATATACGTTATAGGCGAAACTTAGAGAAAGACAGAGCCATATACCAGAAGTGCTCCAATTGGGGTCTACCCTCACATGGCGGGTTATATGCAACTATCAATATTTACACTGTTCAAGGAACAAATTCAGTTAAAGGTCACAGTTTCGATTGGCCATGTTATATCCTCTTATAAAAAAAGATTCTGGATAGAAGCAAAAAGCTTGCTTCATCTGTGGCACCCCTTAAGGTTCTAAATAGAACATACATTTTTTTCCATATAGAACCCCAAGGGATCCCATATAGAACCTCAGCCATTGTTGGTTCATTGAAGAAGAACCCCCGGGGTTCTGATGGAATAACCCTACAAAACGGTTCTATATAGAACCTATAGGGGTGCCACATGAAGCAACCAATAGAAGCTTTTTGGTTCTATCCAGAACCTTTTTAAGAGTATACTGTAATGTCTGCCATCAGTGGGCTATGGAAGAAAGACATTTGAGGTGAATTGTGTTTACATTTAGATAATCATACAGTGACGTCTTGCAGGTGTCATAAAGTTCTGCATTTGATTGGAGCAGACATTGTGCTTTTTCAACCTGTTGAGACATTATAGGCCTAATAAAATAACGCCATATTTTGAGATAGCTAAATATTGTTTTGTTAGAACATGAACAAATGTACCTCGTATGACCCATTGTTTTCCATCCAATTCAACATTTGTTATAATTCGCTATTTAAGGACTAACTCCCATTTATTATTTTATTTTGTTATTGGATTTCCTATATTGGCAATTTTGCAGACCCATAATGTTTACTAGCCAATAGTCCGATGGCTAATTTCATATAGTGTAATGATTTCTAAGACGGACAGCCTTTTCTTAATTCAAGAATATTAAAAGCTGAACTATGAAAACAAAACAAAAAAGCTTTGCGGTTATGGTTTATCATACCAAATTCCAGATTGAAATAATTGCTGACCCACTACAAAGGCCAGTAAGGGCTGCGGAAATAATGTTGGCCTTGGCCTAGGCTAAACCCCTACTGAACGCAACTTGTAGACTAAACGAAACCTAAAATATTTCAGATTGTTACGTTTGTGTGATTTTAATTAGATACGACAATTTATCCCACAAAAGTTTTCTGTGACAAATTGGAATATGCTGCTAATTTACAGTAGCCAACATTTGTCACACACTTCAGAAATCAGAGATTGATGTTTTGATGATTGCACTGCACACAATTTATAGCCTATTTTATTCACAATTAAAATATGCAAAACATCTCTTATTCATAGTAGCATGTTACGAAATAGTGTGTCTATTTATCTCGAAGTTGGAAAATTGTGTTATTCTCTTAAATTATTAATTGACACCGTAAAATAGGCCATAGCCTAGCCTAGCTTGCTGACTGCATTCACAGGTGTGCTTTGGTGGACATGGCTCGTCCCTCGGGGGTGAAACTGTTTAGGACACTTTAGAATATACCTAAATAAAGTGACAATGGGATTGATTCAAAGCTCCTGAAATGTTCTCCACATATCGCCCAGAAAAGGTCCCTTTTCAACTCTTCGGCATTTATGTCCGGTGAAAAAAAAAGATGAGGCCCTCCTCTATCCCGTGTAAACACGGCCCTATGCATTGTGTAAATTACGTGGATTAGCCCCCCCCTTTGTTGCCAGAACACTGGACCTCAGTGTACACACAGGGACTGACTGATTCAATCCTCCTCCAAAGACATTTGGCCTTAACTCTCACTGACAAAGTTAAGGAAGTGTTACATCCATTCACTATTTAAATAACTAACATTTCAACCGGAAATAGGTCGTCGGAAAGTAGGCCTACCTGTCATTGTTGAATATCAGTTGTTTTCGGTGTTTGGAAAAATATGATTGTGATGTGGATACAAACGTGACTTCTGATTTCACCTTTGAAACTTCGTCAAAGTAGAACGGTATGAAACACTGCATACATTTTGTTTTGTACCGAGAAATTGAAATGACCTTATGTCAAGGTAATTTCCTGGTTTGACCCCGGAAAGGACTTTACCTTATTTTCTATCATTTCAATTTCAATTAGTTGAATTGTTCACAATAATATTATTTAGGGTATTACAGCATAGGAGCCGTGTGTATAATTATAT